>NC_054740.1:96551455-96709854 GCF_018143015.1 Lytechinus variegatus | reverse complement strand
GATATTCCAATCTGAAAAGGATCAAATTTAAGCACTATGTGGAAAAACTGTTAAGTGGATGTGGATAGCACTGAAAAAATGAAACAAGCATGAAAGCACGAGCCGGGGGGGGGGAGTCCAAGTATTGCTGTACACTCGCGTGGCCAAAGTATTTCCAAACACCCCTTAAACAAATACTTTTAATTTTTACGTGGGACCTGGAAATTAAAATGACATGAAAGTTTTAGAATCTTATTTAGTAATCTGATAAGCCTTCATGAGAAAAATTTTATTGATATTAAGACCTGAAAACTGGACATTTTTAAGCACTTTTGTACATATGATGAATGGGTTTATATATTTTTGGCAATCAATGCAAGGACACCTTTTTTGGTTGCCAAAAAACGGAGGGGGAGGGGCTGGCATGGCCCCCCTTGGATCCGCGCCTGTCCTCACCCACACATGTAGTATTACCCTGGGATCATATTAACCGAGTCAAACATAACTGCTCCATAGAAAGATAAGAACAAGTGAACAAAACCTAAACATTTTTGTAACGGACCAATGGGCTTACAGATGGTGGAATGAGCGATTTTCTAAAACATAGGTCCTCACTGGCCAAATAATCAGATATGACAATAACAAAATGCCATTGTGCAGAGGTCATCCATACATCCAAAATTACTTTGGGTCAGGGAGGCAGCAATCAATTCAAGACATCAACAGAACATCATGATAATTCCCGATAATCACACAGTGCTCGCGCAATAGCCGAACATCGGATGATTACAGGTGGAGTATGATCGTTATGACATTATATGATGCCTAGGCAATTGTCAGCCGAAATAATTTTCCGTGTGGCCATCTGCTTGTGTTGTGTAGTGTACAAAAACACTGAAATTGCACATGCGAAATGACACAAGAGAGCCTCCAGCACATCTCTAATCACTGACCATTGTCCGGCCAAGGTTAATCACATTGGTTTAACATCCATCATACATCAAGGAATACTGGTTGGACATCCATCGTTTAGTGAATATATGTCCAAACAGACATCGATCGATAATCCTGACCAATTATCTACCCCAAGGACTTGACTTCCAATGCTAAGACACAGGTCGATCAAGGCTGGACATCAGACGATATCTAAAAGATGTATCAAGATGGATGGGCGATTAGAAAAATCAGTGGAGAAATCAGAAAATTATATTTCCAGCCACGGCCTTTGTACGATGACCATTGGTTTCCAGTCCAAGCCAAATGGCAAAAAAAAAACACATCGCAAACCTGTTTGGACTGGAAAGTGACAGAGCTATAACAGACCAATGGACTAACTGACCAACAGGAAAACTAATTACTGGTCTATGTGATCTTTGTTCAGCAAGACAAAAAAAGGGGGCTAAAATGAAAGCCAAAGTTTGACAGTTTTTTAAATTGTGGGTCGTGAAGGATTTCCACATGAACCCCCCCCCCTGCATCTATCCCAACAAACTAACCGACTTGGCAATACTTCATTTCACCTATACAGTTTGGGAGATTTTGTCTAGTAAGCGTACATATGTACATGTACATTCAATTAAAAAAATATATATATGACCGGGCCTGGCCTTCAGTTTCAAACAGCAAGGCCTTGTAGGCACATATTTCTCGGATCACCATTTCCCAATCAGAATCTACTCAAACTATCCTCCCTCCCCCAAATCCTAAAAGAAAAATCTGACTGGGTGTAGTCATTCACCTACAGTTGAAGGAACTTTGCCGGTAGGCACATTATTCCAACCGTCTCCCAGCCGAAATGTATGGAAAGTATTATCTAAACTATTAAAAAAACATCCCTTCCCCTATCCTAAAAAAAAATCTGACTGGGTGTGGCCGTTTACCAAGTTCAAGGATGTTGCAGGGTAGGCACATTATTCACAGGCCACCATCTCCCCAGCAAAATGTATGTAAACTAAAACTGCACTTAAACCATTAAAAAACATCCTACTCACTCCCTTAATTCCCCCAAACCTCCAACAATTTGTACAAATCATCTGACTGAGCGTGGCCGTTCATCTACAGTTCAAGGGATGATTGCCCAGTAGGAACATAATTCACACACCACAATCTCCCAGCCAAAATGTATGTAAAATATTAAATCTATGAAAAAACTCCCTCCCCCACTATCAAAAACACTATCATCTGACTAGGCATGGCCGTTCACCAAGTTCAAGGGATGTTGCCTAGTGCACATATAATTCATAGGCAACCATTTCCCCTGCAAAATGTAGGTAAACTAAAACTACACTTAAACCATAAAAAAACATCCTACTCCCTCCTCCCCCCCCCCCCCAAACCTGGCAACATATTGTACAAATCATTGAACTGGGTGTGGCTGTCCACCTATGGTTGAAAGGACGTTGCCCAATGGGCACATAATACACAATGCACCATCTCCCAACCAAAATTTATGTAAACTACGTATTAAAACTATGAAAACACTCCCTCCCCTCCCTTCCCCACTATCCAAAAAACTATCATCAGACTGGGCGTGGCCGTTCACCTACAATTCAAGGGACATTGCCCGGTAGGCACATAATTCACGGGCCACCATTTCCCAGGCAAAATGTATGTAAACTACCTAGTTATCAGAACTTTAAGAAACATCCCTTCCCCTCCCCTCACCCCTGGCAACAATCCAATTCTCTGAATGTGCATGTGCGTTAACCTACAATTAAAGGGAGTTTGTACAGTCGACACATAATTCTTCTCGCAGAAATGTTAACAAACTATGCACGAAAACTATTTAATATATCTGATTGTCATTAACATACAGTTTGACAGGTTCTACAGTTTGTAGGCAAGATCCCAATAGACATATAATTCACAGATCACCATCTCTAAGCAAGGTATTAACTAAAGTTACATACATCTTTTAATCTGAATGGCCAAGGCTGTAATTAATAAGGGGCATGCAGGACCTTACAAACATCATTAGACTATGATCTAGGCACAGACAAAAGCTTTTGTCTCAGATTATAAGTCTCATGCTATTTTGCGAAAAGTCAGAAATACGCCTGATGCAGACGCCTATATTTTCCGGTCTTGCATTATTTTGTTAGAACTCAAATAAACCAACTCCAATTTCCCCTCACTTCCTTACCTTTCACTCCCCCCCCCCCCCCGGAACAATCTAAACTAATCAACTGACAGGGCGTGGCTGTTCCCCTACAACTTCAGGGCCAAGACCCTGTATGCAGATAATTCACTAGCTACCATTTTCTAGCAAGAATCAATGTACACTGACTGGGTGTTGCTGTTCACATACAGTTTAACAATGAAAGCCATGTAGGTACATAACCAACAGGCCACCATCTCCCAGCTAGATACTATAATCTACGCTACATAGCTGACAAGGAGTGGCCACCGAGGGGCAAGTGCCCGTAGGAACATACTGCACAAACCCCATTATCAAAGCAAGGTCATCCCCATTACTACTACAGTTTAATGCACAAAGCAAAAAATAAAATCAACTGTCATAGTGGGCATACCTTTCACTTAGACATATCTAGGAATATGGGGATTGGGCTATTGGGCCCCCCCCCTCCCCCCCACCCAGAAATGGGGGTGCCAAAAAGAAAAGGGAGGAAAAGAAAAGGGGGAAAAAGGGAAGGAAAGAAGAGAAAGAGAAAAAAAAGAGGGAAAGGTGCATGCCGAATTGATGTTCAAACTAGGGGGAGGGCGATGAATTGAAGTTCGACATAGGGGTGCTGATTTGATATTCAACCGAGGGGGCGACAAATTATGTTCTACCTAGGGGGGCCGGATCAGAGTTTGAAATAGGGGTCAAGCCAAAATTATGTTCGACAAAGGGGGCGCCCAATTGCTGTTCAAACTTGGGAGGGGGACACTGAATTGAAGTTCGACATAAGGGTGCCGAATGGAAATTCGACATATGGGCGCCGGATTGATCTTCAACCTCAGGGGGTGAACTGATGTTCAATCAAGGGGCGCCGAATTGAAGTTCATCACAGGGGCTCCGAATTCATCTTCAACCTGGGGGCGCCAAATCAATTTTTTACCTAGGGGCACAGAATTGAAGTTCGACATAGGGGGAGCCTAATTGAAGTTTGACAAAGGGGTGCCAAATTGATCTTGAACCTCGTGGGAGCTGAATTAATGAGCTACCTCGGGAAGCTGAATAGGAGTTTGAAATAGGGGTTGTGTCAAATTTGTTCGACCAAGGGGGCGCCGTATTGATGTTCGGCGTAGGGGCGCCATATCAATGTTTTTCCTAGGGGGAGCCGAAATGATGTTCAACCGGGGGGGTGCGGAATGGATGTTCGACCTAGGGGCACCAAATTGATGTCCGACATACATGTGGGGGCGCGGATTGCTGTTTTACTTAGGGGCACCCAATTGATGCTAAACGTAGGAGAGAAAGCCAAATTGACGTTTAACCAAAGGGGGCACCGAATTGCTGTTCGACCTATGGAGCGTCAAATTTATGTCTGACATGAGCGCCAAACCAAATGTTTTATTTAGGGGCGCCAAATTTATTTGTTTGACATGGGGGGTGCACCATTTTGATGTTCAACCAGAGGAGGGAGGGGTTGGGGGCGCCGAATTGATATTCACCATACGAGCACCTATTCGATGTTTGTCCTGAGGCGCCAAATTCATGTTCTACCTAGGGAGGGGTGCCAAATTCATATTCGGCAGTTGGGGCATCAATTTGATGTTTGTCCTTATGTGCCTAATTCATGTTTAAAATGGGGGGGAGGCACCAAACTGATATTCGACATTTGGGGCGCAATTTGATGTTTGACCGGGGAGAGGCGAGTTTGGTGCTTGCATCAAATGCATAGTTAGATGCCAATCCTGTTCATAATATGCTTAGAAAGTCCAAATTTTAAGTCAGAATATCAAAAATTTTCATCTTGCACTTCGTGTTCGCATTAATTGTTTTGTAAGGTGATGATTGATTATGTTTATTGTGAGATAAGTGCTTAGAATGTCCAAATTTGAGGTCAGAATATAAAAGAATTTAAGCTCGCATTTTGCGATCCCACCAATTGTTTACCGGTAGATAAGCGCTTCTCAAACAGTAAGCGCGGCCCACTGCTGGGTTGCGAAGCTCTCTCTGGGGGTCAGCGAGAAGCTCCAGGAGAAAAAAAATAGGAGAAAAACTGTGATTTTACAGACCTGTCCGAACATGGCATGTCTAATAAGTGTACGTGGATCTAAAAAACAAAAGCATGCTTAGGTATCATGCATGTTGTAAAGCATGAACATGCAAACTTGATGGTATTGATCTTTTATTTAAACCTCATGTAAATGCATAATTGTTCATGTAGTTTCATTTATCGGACATTTGCGAAAGCAGATTAGTTCTCAAACTGTTTTCTTAAAAGATTGGTAGGTGGGCCTCAAAAAATAAATCTAAGTCAAGTGATCCTTGAGTAAAAAAGGTTGAGAAGCACTTGTTTAGATAATACCTATATACACAATATGTCCACAGGTACAAAAAAGTGCTCAGAATATCAGATTACACCCCCCCCCCCCCCACCATCTCCCAGCCAAACTTGATATGAACTACGTAAACCATTAAAAAAATAAATATAAAGATCTGACTGGGCACACGCACATTAGAGGGGAAGCGCTGCCCATAATTTAAAGGTCATCATATCCAAGCCAGGTATACTTATCTAGATGCTACAAACTCTCTCCTAATCTGACTGGACAAGGCTGTTCATCTAAATTAATAAGGGGCAAGGCCTTGCAGGCATATCATTAACCATGATCTAGGCATTGAGGCTGCAGCTTTTTTTTGCCTTTACAAGTCTCATGCTATTAAGCAAAACATGAAAATACCTGATAATCAAATAATCAAATGTATCAATCTACTTTGTTAGATTAGCATGGATAACTATGGGAGGCATGTCACAAAAAAGTAAGCATGCATATCTGAGGTAGACATATCACAAAGAAGTAACTAAGTTCAAGGGAAATGCAGATGCGTACGCTGCTGCTTTCATGTCTGAGGGCGCACACTCTCCTCAGGAAAGAAAATTTTGGCTAAAAAAGGAGGCATCGGTAGATTCTACATCCCTCCTGTATGAAAAGTCCCTGCCTAAAACCTAAGCATGGTGACGAAATTTGATCAAGAAGGCTGAACATATAGGCTCAAAATAGAGGTGACAAGAAACTTTGAAAGACTCAAAACAAAAAGGGGCAAGTTCCCTTCTTGGAGGGCGCCAGGGACAAACTACTTCAACAGTCTAGAATAGATTGAATTTGGAATAAAGCAGCCAACGCGGCAAAAGCTGAATGGTAAAGCTCAGAAGGCTTGCCTATAGATGAAAGATAAAAATGCAATGATTAAAATGCCTTGGACTAGGGTTATGCCAGAAATGGAAACAGACTTTGAAGATGAAGTAGGGAGCACTAGACCACAGCACCTCAGGCTGCGGCTGGTTGTCACTGGTGGCGAAAAACAGGCCTAAAGTGAGCTTCCCGGCCTGAGACACAAGAGTCTCTGAAAGGCCTGATGTGGGGACTGCGGTCGGGTAAAAGTCCTGATGAGCTACAATACCCAACTTTAGAAGCCTGGCCCTCAAACTCAAAGCCACCTGGAGGGAGCGAGCAAGGGATATGAACTGGTTTGAAATCTATTTCAGAGTCAGAAATGTAGGTACGTGGGACAGCACGAGCTCAGAAACAGTAGACTCCCCCTGAAAACAGGAGAAAAGGGATAACAGGTATCATAGTACTAACTTGCCACACCAAAACAGCTTGATGCGAAGTCCAACACATCATTGAAAAAAAGCCATAGGTATCATTCCCCAATAGAGCATTAAGTGCCGACGAGAAGGGTATAATACTGGAGTGGTGTGAAAGCCCCCAAGTATAGCACAAAGGAAAGTCGCAGCCCTGGGAGATTCAGGACCAGCTATATTTGAAAGGCCCGAGACTTGTGCATTAATTTCAACACCAAAAGAGCACGCTGTGCAAAAGGTGAATAAGTTACACATAAGGGAGGGTGTAAAAGTATCGTTGATAACACACCCAAGTGAAGCAAGATTTGGCTTCGAGAGACTCAGGTACGGCTATACTTAATAGCCTGTGACCTGATCACAAAATGCTACACCGAAAGAGCACACTGTGCACAAAGGTGTAGAATGCACAACGGGAGGATGTGAAATCCTCCCATAACACATCTGAGTGAAACAAGATTAGGATGTGCTCCACCCCGATAGTGAAAGTGACCAACAGTCGAAAGAGGCAAAAATACAAGGAATTTAGCCAATTTGACGGTATGAAAGCCCCTACAGGGATGTAGTACACTACGGAAAGTCAGGTGACTATTCCCGGGGGGGGGGGCACTTCCATTCACGAGTGGATACCATGCGCGACCATGGGGTCTCGAAAAGCACCCTAAACACGTAATTTCCATATTCTAAAAATGCACCCCTTAACAAGTTTTGGTGTGTGAAACCCTACCCTTAACAAGTATTGGAAACAAAATGATACTCTTGGCAAATGTTCCCTGAAATGAACCCCTAAACAAGTACAGGAATGTTTTATTGTTACGGGTCCTTCAGTCGTCAGCTTTACCCAATTTAGTTTAGTACAACCCCACTTTCTACACCTTGCGCAAATCGGACTCAAACACGAAGTGTTGGGGCAAACAGGACATCCTTTATAAAACTTTTAAATTTTGTTTTGTCGCAAATTCGACCCTAAACACGTAATTTTCCTAGAGAAATAGATACCTTTTTTCATTATTTTTGTGCTTTTGACACCCTTATTACGTTACGTGCGTAACGTGCCCTATCGTAAAAAAGACATCCTTTTTATGTTTTTTGGTCGCGCATGGTATCCACTCATCAATGTTAGTGGCCCCACCGGGGACTATTCCCATATTAAAGGTCAAGTCCACCTCAGAAAAATGTTGATTTGAATCAATAGAGAAAAATCAGACAAGCATAATGCTGAAAATTTCATCAAAATCGGATGTGAAATATGAAAGTTATGACATTTCAAAGTTTCGCTTATTTCTAACAAAACAGTTATATGAACGAGCCAGTTACATCCAAATGAGAGAGTTGATGATGTCACTCACTCACTATTTCTTTTGTTTTTTATTGTTTGAATTATACAATATTTCAATTTTTACAAATTTGACAATTAGGGCCTGCTTGCCTGAAGCACAAAATTTTAAAATAATGGAATTCCACTTGTTCAGGGAGGAATGAAACTATATTTCACATGACAATGACAAGAAAATGAAAATATTTCATATTTCATATAATAAAATACAAAATAGTGAGTAGTGATGTCATCACTTCCGCATTTGCATACCGAGATGTGCATACAACTGTTTTGTGTAATAAAGCAAAACTTTAAAATGCCATAACTTTCTTATTTTACATCCGAATTCCGATTCTGATGAATAACTTGCACAAGATGTTCAGTGATACTTGGTTACTCTTATGTCCACGTTTTATGAACTAGACCAATACAATTACGGAGATATGATGGTAATTAATTCAACAAATACCCCCAACGTGGCTAAAGTTCATTGACCTTACATGACCTTTGACCTTGGTCATGTGACCTGAAACTTGCACAGGATGTTCAGTGATACTTGATTACTATGTCCAAGTTTCATGAATCAGATCCATAAACTTTCAAAGTTATGAAGGTAATTCAACATATACCCCCAATTCGACCAAAGTTCATTGACCCTAAATGACTTTTGACCTTGGTCATTTGATGTGAAACTCATGCACGATGTTCAGTAATACTTGATTAACCTTATGGCCAAGTTTCATGAACTAGGTCCATATACTTTCTAAGTTATGCTGTCATTTCAAAAACTTAACCTTCGGTTTAAGATTTGGTTTTGGCGCCGCCGCCTATGGCGGCACCTATAGTCTAACTCTGCTATGCAAGTGAGACAAAAATGACTGAATCAGAAAGATGTGAATTTTTCCCTAAAGGGTTAGGTGTGAATGCTCTCGTAAGGAGCAGTGAAACAACCTCAGCCAATCCCCAATGACACAGGAGGTAGAGAAGTGGTTGGTAACTGTTGCTCATGTATGTGCGGGAAAAGAACTCACCGGCATGGATTAGGGATGTGACAAGATCAAAACATGCCTGACCAGCAACATAATCATATGCGGTGAAAGTGAATAGGAGCTAGAGCGTAATAAGCCTGGCATGATCAGTAACAACACGTACCGCCCCAAGGAAATTATAGCAGACTGCCTGGTAAAGTCTCGGAAAATCTAGCAGTGGTATCCAAATGCGATGAAACTCAGATTACCGGCTGGAGCTCCCTGCCCCCCCCCCCAAAAAAAAAATGCTTGGCAAAACTGATAACACCACATCAGCTGAACCGTCGGTAAAGAATCAACACTTAATAGGCATACTCCTTTCCAAAAGGTTATTAGGAGGGGGGTATGCCTTGTTCTTCTCCATCGCACCCTACAAGGGTGGCGAAAAATGGTAGGAGATATTCCAGGCCCTTGCCCCTACAAGGGGAGTCCAGTAGACAGTCTCATAGGCCATGTACAAGACCTGGAAAAGTTGTTAAGTACAAGGTTTTTTTGTTGATTCGTGTTCCGATCTAGATGGGTATTGAAGTAAATTCAGCTTGGTTGCAACCTTGGCAACCTTGAGCAATTTTTTAATTAGCCTAATTAGCATAATCATCTAATTAGCGTATGTACGATATGTAGTATACTACTTCCCTTAAACCAGAAAGACTAAGAACATAAATAATATCAGTTTTCTATAAGAGGTCCTGTGACGTTGAATCCATGCATAACAATATTTTAAATAAGTTATGCAATTATCGTAATTAGCCTAATTAGCATAAGTGTAATACACTGTATATATATGTATTTGTGGATGTCTATCCAGAAAATTCACAATACGTAAATAATGCAACCTTTTTATGGTTTTCTATAGCGAGGAATTAATTTATGACATTATTTTTCCATTTTAACCAATGTAATCACTGTAATTAGCGTAATTAGCATAATGTACTAATTAACATATATATGTGTAATATATATAAAATGCATATTTCTTTGTCATTTCATATCGAGAATGCCCGAAAATGAATAATACAGCTATCCTACGGTTTTCTATGGCGGTGAATTCATTTATGACATAATTTTTCCATTTTAACCAATGCAGTCGCTGTAATTAGCTTAATTAGCATACTTAACCTAATGTACTAATTAACATATACATATAGATTTATTTGTCCATAAGTACTACAACAGCCTGAAAACATAAACAATACAGCTATCCTATGGTATCATTCTATGAGGAATTCTTTTGTGAAATTATTTTTCCCGTTTAACAAATGTTATTGTTTTAATTAGCGTAATTAGCATAATGCGCTAATTATCTTATGAGCAATATTTTACATATGAATATATATTCCTTTGTCATTTTATATCAAGAATGCCCGAAAACATGAATAGTACAGCTATCCAATGATTTCCTGTGACTAGGAATTCACTTATGACATTATTTTTACCTTTTTACCAATTTTTACCTTTTTACCAATGTGATTTTTGTAATTAGCATAATGCACTAATTAACATATATGTGCAATATGTATATAAATATATATAGATATATATATGTATTCTTTTGTCATTTTATATTGAGAAAGCCTGAAAACATAAACAATTACAGCTATCCAATGGTTTTCTATGATGAAGAATTCTTTGTGACATTATTTTCCCCGTTTAACAAATGTTATTGTGTAATTAGTGCAATCAGTATACTGCCCTAATTAACATAATTAACGATTTAATTACATATATATATGATTTTGGTGATGATTGGTGATTTTTTTTTACCTGATTGCTAAGAAAGCATGAATGCTTGTAAACAAGCAACCAGAGGACCGACGGCTTATGGTCCCCTCCGAAGGACCTGGTACTGAGGATTAATGCTTTACCAAAGGGCACTAGCGCACCAAGTGGGAATCGAACCCGGGTCACCGGAATACGAATCCCCCGCTCTACCGACTGAGCTATCGCGCCTAGCTCCTCTATATAATTATATATATTCCTTTGTCATTTCATATTTAAAAAATGCCCGAAAACATGAATAATACAGCTATGATACAGCTTTATGATATCATATTTCACTTCAAACAATGGTAATGGTGTAATTAGCTTAATTGACAACGAAATATATGTATTGCACCTGTATTTTAATTACCACTAACCATAGGATAGCTGTATTTTTCATGCTTTCAGGCACACTCGATATAAACTAACAAAGAAAAAATGAAAAAAATGAAAATCCATAATTTATTGTTCGAAATAGACATGAAATGACATACTCCGAAAATTTGCTTTGCCCAATTGATCGTGGGCCCGGCAGCCGCTGTGCAGGGCCAGTTCGACGAGGCTCTATCCCTTTAATCGTTGAATGTCAAACAGGGTAGCAGCAACTCCCATCTTTTAACGTCTTTTGGTCTGACGCGGCAGGGGTTTGAACCCCTGACCTCCCGGTTGTGAGACGGACGCTCTACCAACTGAGCCAACACACTGGTCATAGGAATATATACTTGATATATTGCACATAGATGTTAATTAGTGCATTGGGCCAGTGATTCTAATTAAGGCATTGACATTGGTTAAAATGGAAAATTACTGTCATAAATGAATTCATCAACATAGAAAACATTAGAAGAGCTGTATTATATATGTTTTCAGGCCGATGTAGACAGTACTTTGACACAGAAACCTAATATTGCAAATATATGTTAATTAGCGAATTATGCTAATTAAGCTAATTACAACAATAACATTGTTTAAAGGAAAAAAGATTATGTCACAAAAGAATTCCTCATCATCGAAAAACTATAGGATAGCTGTATGCCTGTATTATTTATGTTTTCGGGAATTCTCACACAGTATAAATTGACAAGAATATATATATTGCACATATATGATAATTAGCGCATTACGCTAATTATACTAATTACGACAATTACATTGGTAAAAAGGGGAAAAAATAATGTCAGAAATCAATTCCTCGTCATAGAAGACCATGGGATAGCTGTATTATTCATGTATTCGGGCATTTTCGATATAAAATAACAAATAAATATATGTATTGCACATGTATGTTAATTAGCGCATTATGCTAATTATACTAATTATGACAGTTACAATGCCAAAAAGGGGAAAAATAATGTCAGAAATTAATTCCTCGTCATAGAAAACCATGGGATAGCTGTTTTATTTATGTATTTGGCATTTTCGATATAAAATGACAAAGGAATGTATATATTGCACATAATTATATGGTAATTAGCGCATTATGCTAATTATACTAATTACGACAATTACATTGGTAAAAAGGGGAAAAATAATGTCAGAAATCAATTCCTCGTCATACAAGATCATGGGATAGCTGTATTATTCATGTATTCGGGCATTTTCGATATAAAATAACAAATGAATATATGTATTGCACATATATGTTAATTAGCGCATTATGCTAATTATACTAATTATGACAATTACAATGCCAAAAAGGGGAAAAAATAATGTCAGAAATTAATTCCTCGTCATAGAAAACCATGGGATAGCTGTTTTATTTATGTATTTGGCATTTTCGATATAAAATGACAAAGGAATGTATATATTGCACATATATGGTAATTAGCGCATTATGCTAATTATGCTAATTATGACAATTACATTGGTAAGAAGGGAAAAATAATGTCATAAATGAATTCCTCGCCATAGAAAACAAGCATAGGGAAGCTGTATTAAGCATGTTTTCGGACATTCTCGATATGAAATGACAAAGAAATATATATTTCTATATGTATTACACATGTACATGTATATGTCTTAATTAGTGCATTATACTAATTATGTTAATTACAGCAATTAAATTGGTTAAAATTGAAAAAATAATGTCATAAATGAATTCCTCGCTATAGAAAACCCTTAAACAGATGTATTATCTACATATTGGGAATTTTTTGGATAGACATCCACAAATACGTATATATTACACTTATGCTAATTAGCTCATTATACTAATTAGGCTGATTACGATAATTGCATGACTTAAATATTTGAATTATTGCTATAAATTGATTCCTCGTCACAGGACCTCTTAGTAAAATGACATTATTTATGTTTTTAATCTTTCTGGTTTAGGAGAAGTCGCATATTACATATCGTAATATGCTAATTAGATGATTATGCTAATTAGGCTAATTAAAAAAATGCTCAAGGTTGCCAAAGTGGCAACCAAGCTGAATTTACTTCAATACCCATCTAGAACGCAAATCAACAAAGAAACCTTGTACTTAACAACTTTTCCAGGTATGAAAAATATCTACTGGACTATTATTAGGAGTTTTATATAACGTGGCAATCCGTCCAGGGTCCAAGGCCTTCGGGGATAGGGGTACAGAGTGGTGAAGAAGACCTGAAACTCCAACCAGCTGATTGTGGTTACAGAACCAAGGCACTGATCCCAAAATTAGGGGATGATGGCCATAATGGGTGCCCACAATAACATGCGACACAAGAGGGTATATGCGCCCTTGCAGGTTTAATTCCATTCCAGACACGTAATTAAGATGCCAACGATTCAGCTTCAATCCGCTCAGATTCATGGGATAATTAAGCATAGAGCTGGTGGGTAAAATGCCATAGACGGCTCACAGCATGAATCAACTTAAAGATTGTAATAATGTGCTGCGAAACAAGATTATGTCGTAACATTTCTTGCTCCCTCTGGGGCCACAAATGCATGATCTTTGGCATGAGTGGCATACTGCTGCATTTGCGTGGGATGTGGCCAGGGTGCTAGGCAACTTGGGGAAGCAAACCAAACCTGAGGACTCGTCCACGGCGGTGAAGATGGGCTCACATATTGATGAGTCGGAACTCATCCTCTCCTTGTTCTTTGTCTGTAAACAAAAATATGAAGGGAGATAAATGGAAGGGGGGAACATCCAAGGAGCCCCAAGGGTGCTCATCATCATGTATCAAAAAACAAAGAGATAAATTCACTTTGTTTTGTTTAATTAATTCACACCAAAATAATTAACTAGTAAATTAGGCAGGAAAAGGTTTAAATAATAGCAATTAACCAAGTACAAGAGAAGCAAGAAGGATCCATCAAGCAAGAAGAAAAAATAAAAAAAGAATCTCCAAAAGAGGAGTGAAACCAAGCTAAAAACCTATTTATAAAGGAGTTAAATAAATAGAATTCAAGTCTGGCTAAAATCCTGCAGGAAAAGCAGAGGAAAGAATTTAGGTTTCGAACCTAAAAGAAAAGAGGCCATGCCAGCAACTTCGGCTAGGAAGCAAATGAGAAAATATTTGCATAACAAGAGGCAAGAATAAATCAAAACCAGGTGTCGACCAAAAGAGAGAGGACGGGGAAGCTATTGGAGGATGAAGACCTTGCATAGGCCGATGGACGCTGTGTACAAAACAAAAATGGAAGCAATTCAAAAAATGCCTTAAAAGTGGTGCTTAGAGAATTAGAAATCCAAATTATAATCTGAATCATATTTAATCTAAATAATAATAATCATAAGTATGAGCCAAACCAACTGTACCAAGGTAAAATGGTTGGCAATGAATTTGGTAGCGAAGAAAATATGGCCTGAAACTGTATTTTGGAGGGCAAAAAAACAAAGCAGATTTTTAGCGAGCATATGGGTGTAAACGGAAGATGTCATAAATTCACCAGGAGATGGCGCTATTGCGCAGGAATCTGGGTAATATATTTATTCATGGACAGTTCATGAAACATAAACTAGCAAAAATAGATGGATACATCATGATTATTGAAGTAAATCTGCTTTTATAGTGCTTAATACATTGGAACGACATGTCTAAGCCTTTTACAGATATACATGTAGTATTACCCCGGTCATCGATTCAATCAGTCATTACTGCACACAGTGAGTGCACATCCTCCACTCCCTGGGGAGTATTCCAGTCAATCCTCGGTGAGGGGTACACAGTACTGGACAAGCCACAATGACTTTCACATCCTACCGGTAATCTACTTAGCACCTGGGTCGAAGTATGCTAGACCACGCTAGGATTCGAATATACAAGCCTTTGTTTACAAGGAGAGTCAGAACCACTACACCAAGGCTCCTCCACATACATCTGATGCGAGGACTACGGATGCTCATTATGCAATCCAGTCTTACACTACCGTAATTGCAGAGGCGTCGATTATGGGGGGGGGCAGGGGGGGCGATCGCCCCACCAATTAAAATATTGGGGGGCAAACATATCGTTCTGCCCCCCAATAATTCCTCATGTGCTAAAAATAAAATAAGATTGTAATGTTACACAGAAATCAGCAAGCGAATTTGAGATACACAACTCGTTCTTCATCTATCATGCTCAAAATGTCCACTTTTCAGATTGGAATATCAAACAAGTGGAATGCCTCTGGCCGTCTCACCTGCATCACGCGGTTCAATATAGCAGCAGTGCTGACTTTGAAAACTACTCTAACTCGCACAAGATGTACAGTGATACATGGTTACTCTTAAGTCCAAGATTCATAAATCAGATCCATAAATTTTCAAAGTTATGATGGTAATTCAACAGTTACACCCAATTCGGCCAAAGTTCATTGACCTTTGACCTTGGTCATGTGACCTGAAATGCGCACAGGATGTTCAGTGATACTTGATTACTCTTATGTCCAAGTTTAACGAACTAGCTAGACCAATAAACTTTCAAAGTTATGATGGTAATTCAATAGATACACCCGATTCGGCCAAAGTTCATTGACCTTTGACCTTGGTCATGTGACATAAAACTCATGCAGGATGTTCAGTGATAATTGATAAATCTTATGTCCAAGTTCCATGAACTAGGTCCATACATTTTCTAAGTTATGACATTTCAAAAACTTAACCTCAGGTTAAGATTCGATGTTGATGCAGCCGCGGAAAAGCGGCGCCTATAGTCTCACTCTGCTATGCAGGTGAGACAAAAATCAGCTCATACTGACAGCTGAATAATCACCTGTTCATCAATTGTGATGTCACAGAGCAAATAGTGTAATAATGCATGGATCATGATGCAACATAACTGTAACATCCTTAAGAGAACCTGTACTTTACTCTGCAGTGCTGAAATCAATTGATTTTAATCAGTGAAAAAATGTGAAAAATTATACATATTTTAATTTTGGCTAAAAAGATTATTTGCATTAGATTTGTCCACGAATTCATGTTTTTGAGCAATTATGATTCTGCATGCACTAATGAAATGTTGTGTAATTGGAGCTCAACATTTGTGCGATTTTTTTAGGGGTTTACCATGCCTGGTCACATTTCATGAAATTGCAGCTAGCATGTCATGTCTCCTCTAATTATCATTATGTACAAACATAGGGAAAGATTAAGAGCAAGGTATCCAGTAGTATGCCCTTTAAAAGTGTTGATGCTTAAATCTCATTTGTTTTAACATATCTTTTTAATATATTGCAATAGTGTTTCATTTTGTGTAGTTTTGTTTTAAGTTTTTACCAATTGTATTTGTTTTGTCATTTATACAGCGCTTTGTAACTTTTGAAAAAGCGCTTAATAAGAAGGAATTATTATTATTACTGTACATGACAGAGGTGTCCAATTCATCTACTCCAGGAAAATTGAAACTTCATCTCAGGTTATCAATAATTCTACACTTCAATCAACTTCATCAATGATTGAATCATTGTCTTTCGTCCTATTATAACTTGAATCTTCATTTTAACTACAGATTGAATGTAGACATTGAAATTTTGATTGAATGATAAGACAATAATAGTCTCTCTTTAATCATTCTACAACCTGTTTGTAATCTGCTTTTTTATGTCTACTATAAGATAACATGTTACATAGAGACTGATCAAACACTATGGTTAAATTTAAACCCTTTAACCTAGCAGGATGAAACTTTGTCACATCTTGTTGTATTTGTCTATCTTGTAATAATTTGGAAAAGAACAATTTATATAAATTTCAGAAATCTCTTTCCGAGGATAGAAGTAATAAATAGCATCTAAATAGGTACAATTATAGCCTGTACGTATTGACAATGACAAAAATGGTGGCATGTTTATAAAATATAGCGGCAAAGAAAAATAATAAAATAATTCTCCAGAAACATGTATCGCTCACATGGGCAATACAAAAAAAATAGATAAAAAAAAACCTTGCGTTGAATTTGGCCTTCCTTCCTCCCTCTTTCCTCAACTCAAGCCACTCAACCTGCACACTGCACCTAACACACTGTTGTGCACATCAGCTGCAGCAACCCTCTCCAGGACAGCTTGTTCAAATTTTGTCTGGAAGGGAAAAGAATGTTAAAAGTCAGATATTATAAATTTTCTCTCACTATCCTCCTTTTTTTCATGAGTTATATTACTCAATGTCCTTGAGTGGGATTCAATAGCTACTCCACAAAATGTCACAAACTGGAAGCTTTCACTCGCAAGGTAAAAAAACTGACATTCAAACATTGATTTTCTAATGGTAATAGACAAATCAATTTTACTTTGTGGGTGGACAGAATAATCTAATAATTGTGAATTTTAAAAAATGATCAAAATTATTCACTGAGCACTTTATGTTTGACAAAACTGCTATTAGAAATTGGTTTTATCTATGCTTTGAAGTGGCGTAATGCACCAAAAAATATCAAGGGGGCTAGATATGGCGCATCGAGTGAAATTCATTAAAAAATTTGCAAACGAGAAAAGGTTTTGACATTTTTAATACAAATTTCCATTTTGGTGAATGATTTTGAGATATTTTTCAGGAAATATCATCTCACCTTTATTTTCTCCAACCCAAAAGTCTTCGAAAAAATCCAGGGTTGGCATTCCCAACCTGAATTTCTGGAGAGTTTGGTGCTTCTACATCTAGCT
Source organism: Lytechinus variegatus (assembly GCF_018143015.1). Lineage (NCBI taxonomy): Eukaryota > Metazoa > Echinodermata > Echinoidea > Temnopleuroida > Toxopneustidae > Lytechinus > Lytechinus variegatus. The sequence goes on along the minus strand of NC_054740.1, from coordinate 96,691,935 downwards.
CTTCCTCATCTTCATCTAAATCTTGGATTATTTCAACCCAAATTTTGTCTGGAAGGGAAAAGAATTTTAAAAGTTAGATATTATAAATTTTCTCTCACTCTCCTCCTTTTTTTCATTAGTTAAAATACTCAATGTCCTTGAGTGGGACTCAATAGCTACTCCACAACATGTCACAAACTGGAGGCTTTCACTCGCAAGGTAAAAAACTGAGATTCAAACATTGATTTTCTAATGGTAAGAGACAAATCAATTCCACTTTGTGGGTGGACAGAATAAGCAAGACCAGAATGCTTTTCAACCCAAGGATTGCTGAAATAATCATCATCAACAACCAATAATCATCATCAACATCGTCTTCACGGACATTTCAACTCATTACAGTGACTCTTTATTCCACGTGCTTCAACATCAACTTCATCATCCTCATCTAAATCTTGGATTATTTCAACCCAAATTTTGTCTGGAAGGGAAAAGAATTTTAAAAGTTAGATATTATAAATTTTCTCGCACTCTCCTCCTTTTTTTCATTAGTTAAAATACTCAATGTCCTTGAGTGGGACTCAATAGCTACTCCACAACATGTCACAAACTGGAGGCTTTCACTCGCAAGGTAAAAAACTGAGATTCAAACATTGATTTTCTAATGGTAAGAGACAAATCAATTCCACTTTGTGGGTGGACAGAATAAGCAAGACCAGAATGCTTTTCAACCCAAGGATTGCTGAAATAATCATCATCAACAACCAATAATCATCATCAACATCGTCTTCACGGACATTTCAACTCATTACAGTGACTCTTTATTCCACGTGCTTCAACATCAACTTCATCATCGCCATCATTGTGAACTTTAATTTAAGGAATCTTTGCCAGCCTACTTGGATCTTACTTGATTATCACAATTTCAAGAGATGTAATTTCATGTAATAAAAGTAAAATCAAATCAATTCATTGTTTTTTGTTGCAGTATCGTAACAATAGAGAAAAATAAAACAACAATGAACGCTGAAAATGTCATTAAAATCGGATGTAAAATAAGTAATGACATTTTAGAGTTTCGCTCATTTTTCACATAAGAATTCCATGCTCAAGTCAGTGATATGAAAATGAGAGTCGATGTCACTCACTCAATACTTCTTTTGTTTTTTATTGTTTGAATTATACAATATTTCAATTCTTATACAATTAAGGCCCTCTTGTTTGAACCACAAAATGTTATTAAAATTCCACGTGTTCAGGAGGGAATGAAACTTCCCATGACAATGAGGAGAAAATTGGGATATTTCATATTTACAAAAGAAATAGTGAGTGGGTAATGTCATCTGCCCCCTCATTTGCACACCTACCAGGATGTGCATGTTTGTGAAATTTAACAAAACTTTAAAATGTCATAACTTTCTTATTTTACATCAGATTTTGATGAAATTTCAGTATTATGCTTGTTTGAATTTTCTTTTTCCAATTGAATCATTTTTTGCTGGGTTAGACTTGTCCTTTAATGAAGACCTTATTAATGGTTTGTAAAAGACATGACTGAAATTGAACTTTTGACCCCTAAAAAGTTTGAACACAAATGAGAAAGCGACCTTTAGCCTCTCTCAATTGAACCCACCATCTTCATCAACAAATATTTGGCTTTAACAACTATATAATCATTCCTTTCAAGTTTGAACAATACTGATGAAGAAAGCAAATGACCTTTCGACCCCTAGATGACCTTTTACCTCATCAGCACACTTGCGGTTTTACCCAAGGCCAAGGATTATTGAACAAAGTGTGAGCACAGTTGATGCGGAAATAAAGAAATGCAAGCAAGTAAAAATAAAACCTTCACATTTTCATAACATACATCCCTTGTGTGAAAGTAGAATAGTCTTGACACCCATGTATCATACATGTACATTTAATAGCAAATGGGCAGATCTATTTCCTTTAGAGGGACAATTGATCTGAGATTGAGGGGAAAGGGCCATTTCTTTTATATTTATCTACTTTGTTTATTGAATTACTCATGTATTTTTCTTTTATTCTTGATTTTTCCAATGAATTTTCCTGCAGGCTTTTATTTAATCATAATTACTAAAAAATTAATCAGCCATTTGTGAATTCCATGACAGTTTCCAATGCAAGTAAATGATCTTCTCTGCAAAACAATAAATATGAACGAGTGCCTCTGGCGGTCTCACCTGCATCATGCGATTCAATATAGCAGCAGTGCTGACTTTGAAAACTACTATAAAATAATTTTTCACAAAAACACCATTCATATAATGATACAATACTATGTTCATTGACAATAAATTATGTTTGACCTTGATCATGCAACCTAAGACTTGTTAGTGATACTTGATTACCCACATATCCACATTTCATAAACTATATAAACTTTAAAAGTTATGACAGCAATGAGATGTTCAGTTATATAATTGATTACTGTTATATCCAAGTTTCATGAACTAGATCCATACACTTTCAGAGTAATGATGGTTATTGAACATATTGACCTTACCAGTGACCTTGGTCATGTGACCTGAAATTTGCACAGGATGTTTAGTGATTACTCTTATGTCCAAGTTTCATGAATCAGAATTATCAGATCCATAAACATTCAAGTTATGATGGTAATTTGTCAAATACATGTACCCCTAACATGGCCAAAACTTAATTTCCCTTTGACCTTGGTAATGTGACCTGAAACTCAAACAGGATGTTCAGTGAAACTTATTACTCTTATGTCCATGTTTCATGAATCACATCCATAAACATTAAAAGTTGTGATGGTAATTCAACAGATACCCCCAACTTGGCCAAAGTTCATTGACCTTCATTGACCTTGATCATGTGACCTCAAACTCACACAGGATGTTCAGTGAAACTTGATTATTCTTATGTCCATGTTTCATGAATCACATCCATAAACGTTAAAAGTTGTGATGGTAGTTCAACAGATAACCCCAACTTGGCCAAAGTTCATTGACCCTAAAGGACCTTTGACCTTGGTCATGTGACCTGAAATTCAGGCAGAATGTTCAGTAATACTTGATTAACCTTATGTCCAAGTTTTATGAACTAGGTCCATACATTTCTAAGTTATGATGGCATTTAAAAAACTTAACCTTCAGTCAAGATTTGGTGTTGACACCGCCGCACAGTGGGCCGGGGCGAAACAAAAGTGTGCCAAAAGTCATTTTGGGCAATTTCAGATTTTTAATTTTTGTCATGCCCAGCTGAAAGACAACACTTTGAAGAATACTTCAGCAAAATATTTCATTCAGGAATTTGCATAAAGGTTGTTAATTTCCTACCTCAAATCATAAAATGTGACATTTTGCCACGTATATGACAACTTACATGTAGTTGACAAACAAGCAATTTCACAGGTTTTTCATGTAGGAATCTGAAATGGCACCCGCATAATCCTGATACATTCTTTTTTTGTGTGAAAGGGTTCAAAGTAGATAAAAGACACATTTCAGGAGGTTTATAGGATAATTATTCCTTAAAATAGGCGGATAATCCATGTTTTTTGGTTTTACATTAGAAACTTTTAGATTTCCGTGGATTTCCATTTAAATTCTGTCATCATTTTCCCCGATGTCTAAGCTTGAAGTCGATACCAAATTTAGCTGCCCGTTTTCATGATCGAGCCAATTTTACTTGACACAACACCCCCAAAACCTGTTAAAAAACGGTCATTTTTATACCGCGCAGTCATCGCATCGCAACGTGTGGGGTGTATATTGCCGTTCACTTATGCAAGGCACGGACGATTCCCCTTCCATTCCATGAAAATGACATGAATTCCGGATTTAATGTAAACAAAATGAAGGTTGATAATGCATATAAGGGCTAACCGGCCCTTTTCCAGAGATGCATGTAAAAGCTACTTGTAGAATATTTTCAGCCAAAAGCCCTCCCCATAGTAAAACATTCATGGTGTTTTATACTCTGCGTTTTACCCAAGTTTAGACAGCTTTATAAAGTACGGTTAATACTTTTCAGATTTTAAAGTATATATTTAATTTAACGTTCATTAGATGCCATAAAATCTCATACACACTTTTTAGGCAAGTGAGATGCATAAACCAACATTCACTCTGGTCAATATTAAAGTAACACATAACAGAGTTTATATACCGCACATTGTTTAGCGTACTTTGTCTTTTCACAGATAGGTTTTAAGTAGCCAACAAAATTTGGTATGAAAGTGACGTCAAATCGGCTTTAAATTATATCCAGTCGATTCTACCCCCAAAATTACATGAGTCTACAAGTTAAAGGTCAAGTCCACCCCAGAAAAAATGAGGATTTCAATCAATAGAGAAAAATCTAACAAGCATAATGCTGAAAATTTCATCAAAATTGATGTAAAATAAGAAAGTTGTGACATTTTAAATTTTCGCTTATTTTTCTCAAAACAGTTATATGTACAACTCAGTGATATGCAAATGAGAGAGTCGATGATGTCCATCACTCACTATTTCTTTTGTTATTTGTTTGAATTATACAATATTTGAAATTTTACAGAATTGACAATAATGTAGAACTAGACTGAACCACATAATGTTAAACAATGTCCATTCCATTTTACATGACAAAGGGGAGAAAATTAAAATATTTTATGTTTCAACTAGTAGAATACAAAAGAAATAATAATAATATTCCGCATTTATATAGCGCTTAATACGTTGGAACGACGTCTCCAAGCGCTTTACAGACATATTATTACCCCGGTCATCGGATCCTTGCATGCCCGCATACAATGTATGCACCTTCTCCACTCCCTGGGGAGCATTCCAACAAGAGTTCCAAGACTCAATTGCTAGGCATACTATTTAGGCTTTCACATCCTACCGGGTACCCATTTAACACCTGGGTGGAGAGTGGCAAAGTGTGGATTAACGCCTTGCCAAAGGACGCTAGGCCATGGTGGGATTCAAACACACGACCCTCTGATTACAAGGCGAGAGTCAGAACCGCTACGTGGGTGATGTCATCAGTCCCCTCATTTGCATACAAACCAGGATGTGCATACATGTATAACTGTTTTGCAAAATTAAGCAAACTTTATAAGGCCATAACTTTCTTATTTTACATAGGATTTTGACAGAATTAACAGTTGGATTTTTCTCTTTTGATTCAAATCTACATTTTATTAGGGTGGACTTGTTCTTCAAGTGAAATATATCAAGGAATATAATTTTGGCGCACTTTCAACTTATTCTGGCCCACTTTGCACCGCTGTCGGAAAAGCGGCGCCTATAGTCTAATTCTGCTATGTAGGTAATAAAAAAACTGCACATTTTCAAATGTGTGGTATTTTTTGTGAGATGCGGTCTCAAAAGTCGTTCAAGAAAACAAGTGGAATGGCCTCTGGCATTCTCCCCTGCATTAAGCAATGCGATATAGCAGCAGTGCTTCCTTTGAATATAGCTAATGAATACTATTCACAGAAGAAAACACTGATATGATAATAAAATATATTGCCCATTGACCCAAAATGACCTTTCTCCATGATCATGTAACCTAAGACATGTGCAAAACAATCATTCATATTTCATACTAGATTATCCTTCTGTCAATGTTTCATGAGCTAGATCCATAAACTCCCTTGGTTATGATGCCAATTCAACTTATACTCCCAACATGGCCAGAGTTCATTGACCTTTAAATGACCTTGGATCTTTAACATGTTCCTGAAATGCATACAGGGTATTCAGGGATACACTGCTGCTCTTATGTCCAAGATTCATGATCTAGATCCAGGTATTTTCTTAAAAACTACAGATGTATGTTGTCATTAGGTACTCATTTTTTTGTAAATTATGTCGAGTTTTTCTTCTGAAATTTTACATTCTTTGTCAGTTATTATTAGTCAATTTCTTTCTTAACATAAAGTTTTTACATAATCCAAAGACTTCAGAGAGCAGTTTGTAAAAAAATATATAATATATAAAAGTGAGAAAAGGTTTGTTGGCAGTTTTTTCCAATTTTGATCCTTTGCCTACACATAACTACTTCTGTCATGTAAAATAAAAAATGATACCTGCAAGTAATCAACATATTTAACATGCCTCTTATTTCATATTGTTACATTTATCATACGTTTGATGTTTTAAATAACATACATGTGTAATTATAAAAATCACATTAACATAATGTAGTACAGTCATAATTTGACTGTTGAGAAAAGCTTTCTCAAGATTATAAACCTTTTAAGTCACTGCAGCCCATTTTATGTTCAGTGCCTCAAATAATGGAAGTTTTGTATCTGCATGTAATAATGGAAAGAGCTCTATAACAACGATTTGCAAAACTCAGAATAAACATTTAACACTGCATTTAAATGTTAAGATGCAGATACTTCAGTTACAATCATTGGCAGTTGTAAGCTGTGTCTCATTTAAAATAAAATACTTCTTTTTGTAATACATATGTTGTAATCTAAGCAGTTTTGCAGTTTTTATCCTTTAAGTTAAAAGTAAGTAGATTTTTTTCATACTTCATGGATTTTTTTGTAGAGAATATGGGAATAAAAATTGTAGATTAATGTAAAAAATCACAGTAACATAATGTAGTATAGTCACCCTTTGACTAAGCTATCTCTTATATTGTTCTCCAAAACTGAGAGTTTTGCATCTATATCTGTAGCAAAAGAGCTTTTTACAAGCTAAAATGATCCTAAACATATACAGTTGTAGTCTCTCTTTAGCTATTTTAAAGCTGTGACTAATTGAAAAAAAAAATGATTTGAATTATTTCTCTTACAATATCCATGAATACTTGTAATTGGCAAAGGGTTTGTTGGCAATTTTGATAAGGGATTTTTTCTCTTGGATTTTTTAAATATTTGAATGAAAAATCCCAGAGGGGAATTGTCTCTACTCACTGGGAATTCCCTATGGAATATTCCTTCATAGGCCTATGTATGATAGAATTAAGTTCAGATACATGATTCCTCAAATTTATTTTTAATTGTCCATTTTTACTGGATTTTAATTACAAAATATGTGGTTAAGAACAATATTAGGGGTGAAATGTATAACATCAATATCGATGTCATTGTAAGAGTAAGGGGGGGGGATAATTACCCTTTTTTTCGAAGAAACTTTTAAAAAATAAAAAAAATCGAAAGAATCTGATTTAAATTAAAAAAAATCGCCAACCCTGCTATCCTCCTTACTTCAATGAACACACTGCTGAGATCCACATGATAAAAAGTTAAAATGCTACACTAAAGAATACAATTGACACTCGCTCATGCATGAAATTTCAATTTAGTAATTCATGAAATTTGCTCTAACAATTCAAATTGAATTTGAAGACCCTTTTTTTGCTTGTAAATTTTTTCTGGTGCAAAATATCCTTTATATCCTGTTGAGGACCTTTTTTTGTAAATCCTTTATTTGTGGTTGTTGAAGACCTTTTCTTTTTTTTGGCTTGTCAAATTTTTTGGCGGCCGATTTTGCCAATCCCCCCCCCGTGAAAAATCCTAGGTACACTACTGGCACCAGCCCCCAAAAGTTCTATAACTGAGAACAAAAAAGACAAGATAAAAGGACGATAAAAGATATAATATGCCCCCCCTGCCTAACCACCACCCCGTTATGCCCCTAGCATTCTTTCCTGATCCTCTCTGCATTCATTTCTCTTTTATTTCCTTCTCTCTTTTACTTTCCTTCTTTTTCAAATTTTCTTTCATTCCTTCTTTCCATAAAATTTTCTTTGCTCCCTTCTCCCTTCCTCTCCTTTTTCTTGTCACTCTTGATCTCCTTCCATTATTCTTTTTTTAATTTCAACCTTCCTCCATTCTTTCTTCCCTCTCTTCATCCTTTCTTCATTTTTTTTTATATTCTTTCCCTTCCTCCCTTCCTGTTTATCTTGTTTTTTCAAAGAATGAAGGGAACATTTTTCTTTCCTTTTTTTCTTCCTCCTTTTTTTTCATAATTTCCATTCTCTCCCTTTATTTTTTCTTTCATTTATTCATTCATTCATTCATCTTCCCTTCCTTTCTTTCTTTATTAATTTCAAAGAATGATGGAAACCTTTTTTCTTTCTTTTACTCATTCTTTATCTTTCCTTTATTACCTTTCTTCATATTTTTCCTTCAGTTTCCCCTTCATTTTTTCTTTCTCTCCTTCCCTTTTCTTCACTCTCCCTTTATTCTCAATCATATTTTTTGTACAAGTCTAATATACTTTAGCCTCACTAGCGTACCTACGGGAGGGGCAGGGGGGGGGCAATGATCGGCAATCTGCCAAAACCCATGCAAAGGACGTATCCCTGCCCCCCCTTGACGAGCTTGAAAGACCTTTTTTGCCCCCCCCCCTCCCCTCCCCGACGAGCTTGAAGACCTTTACTGCCGCCCCTGACGAGCTTGAAGCCCTTTTTTTTTGCTTGTCAATTTTTTTGGAAAATCCTAGTACACCACTGTTTAGCATTCTTTGTTGATAGTTTTTATTAAGACCTGGCTCAGTCAATCCGGCTTAGTCAATCCGCTAGCGCTTGTGCATCGCGCTTTGTCGAATGTCCCATATTTCATTTTGTGAAATCTGGTCACCCTGTGTGCCATTGGCATTGCATCTCTCGATAGGTCGGCCAATATCGCTCTGATTAGCTTCTACACCTCGCGCAAATCGGACTCTAAACAGAAAGTGTTGGGGCAAAAAGGATATCCTTTACAAACTTTTTTAATTTTGTTATATATCATCCCCGCAAATTTGACCCTAAACACGTAATTTTCCTAGTGAAATAGATACCCTTTTTTCATTATTTTTGTGTTTCTGACACCCTTATCATGTTGCGTACGTAACGTGCCCTATCGTGAAAAAGACATCCTTTTTACATGTTTTTTTTTTTTGGGGGGGGGGGTCGCGCATGGTATCCACTCGTCAATGTAAGTGCCCCCGGGGTGGGGTGGGACCGGGGGGGCGAAGGATAGAAAGTGGGGTGTAATCTCTATTGAGAATTTTGAACGCATGTGTAACCTAGACTACTACATAGGCGGATCCGGGAGAGGGGCCCGCCCCCCCCCCCCCCCCTCCCCTTGGCGGAGCAAAAAAAATCAGGGGAAAGAAAAAACAGAAAATAAGGGAACATAGAGTAGAAAAAGAAGGGGAAACAAAATAGGAGGAAGACAAGTGAATGAAATTATTGAGGGGAAGACTTGGAAATGATAATAATAATGTCACTATGTAAATTTACGCTCGCGCTTTGCTTTTGCATTGCCTTTTAGGTGATTTAATCTTGCTCAATATAATGGAGCTAAAATATCAAACTTTGAAGTCAATTAATACATTCTTTAAGAGATCAAACACATTGTTTTATATGGAACGGGGAAAATTATAGAGTTAAAGAAAATACTACAATTATGATTATGCTTTGGGAGGTTTACGTATGACCGATCCTAATATTTTTGCTTTGTCACAAAAAATGACTTGGGTCAAAATGCTCCATGATGACATGTATCAAAGTTTATGGAAGTCGATCCAGTAAATTAAAAAAAAGTTCTGTCAGAAAGAGGATTATGGCGAGCCCATGCTCCAGAGAGTGTTTTAAATAAACTTCCATTATATAAATAGGCCCTACAGTTGTCGGAGAACGTGGCAAATATTCAGAGAGGGCAGTCCAGGCGCGTAACCAAGTAGGGGCGGTCACCCCCCCCCCCCCACCCAAAAAAAAGGGGGAAAGGAGAAAAAGGAGCAAAAGGTTTATAGCCTTGTTGTTTTTTGCTTCTTTTTGGTCAAAAAATAAAACCATAAACGACACATTCTTCTCTCTTCATACACAATCTTGCTTCCGCGCTTCGCGAGGGAAAAAAAATATCAAAATTGCCATTCCCTTTTGTTTCCCACACCTTTTTTGTACTCCATTCTTCACCTTCCCGCGCATCAGTGGAATCGTATATTCTTGCAAGAAATTATAAAGTATACATGGGTGTAACGAGTATGAAAAGTTGGCGACACACAATTTTGGCTCTTCAGTTCGGAGTGAGTAAACATTAACGTCACTCCCCGACACTAGCGTACCTAAGGGGGGGGGGGGCAGGCTGCTCAAAACATACTAACGATAGCGCTGTACGCTCGCATTTTGATTGATGCGTTATACTTCAATACACTCATGTATGCATCTTATTCATAATTACAAAGTGCTTTAAATGTCCAGTTAAACAGGACATAATATTAACAGATTTCGCGCTCTCATTTTTATAGGCTTAATATCAGATTTATAGATTGATTTAGTAATGATATTGTCCCTTTTTCACAATTGAATGTCGACAAGTTTCATCTCGCGCTTAGAAAGAGAAAATAAAATAGTAAGATAGACATTCATAATCAACAAAATTAACTTCGAGCGGCCGATCGGGGAAAATGTGGCTGAAAAAAGTCCGGCCCTTCCCCCCCCCCTTATTGGCGAAGGTTGGATCCGCCCCTACTACTAGTATCACAAGGGTAAAAATCTATACTTTGCTCTTGAATGATCGACAATAATCTAACCACTTATGATTTACAGTATAGTTGCGAACTCACGCATTTAATTTTCACCACCTCTCGCTTTTTTCTACTTTCCTAACAATAGAATTTTCCACTTTTTCACTAACCTAATACCAGTATATAAATTCAAGAAGTTTTACCAAAAATGCACGAATTAATTGACCATACCAAACTCTTAATAGATATGGTTTGAGCATGGTTAGGTGCACATCCTGGGGAGGTAGAAATATTTAAAGGGGTACTCCGGGCTGAAAATATATCTAAAATTCACAGAGCAAAATGCTGATATTTCATAAATCGGATAACAAATAACGAAGGCATTGAATTTAAAGTTTAGAAATATTTTGGTGAAAATAGTCATAATAGTAACAATGCTAACATTTATAAGGCACGCTTCATACGGGTGTTTCAAGCGCACCGGTTGGCTGACTAAAAAAAGTAAACAATGAATCCATTATCAAAAAACCTACCAAAGTTATAGTGTTACACATGTATGCACGTCATCATGAATACTCAGTAGTTTGGCTGATGATGGTACATCCCCAATTTCCCTTTTCTTATGTTATTACATGAAATCGTGTTTTTTTATTTTTTCATACATAACATGCAGAGGCATCGATCCGGAGGGGGGGGGATCAATGGGGCGATCGCCCACCAATGAAAATATTGGGATGACAAGCATATCGTTTGCCCCCCCCCCAATTCCGTAAGTGCAAACAATTAGTGTATTTTTTCACAGAAATCAGAAAACTAATCAAACACAATATAACATTCAGTTTAAAATCATGAATTCTCTCCGCGCGTGAAATGATTCCATGCATCATTGCAACTTTTGTGAAAGGTCAAGTCCACTCCGGAAAAGTGTTGATTTGAATCAATAGAGAAAAATCAGACAAGCATATAACATTTTATCCTGCTTTCTTCTGTTTAAAAAATGTATCATAATACCGACCAGAGACAGAGAAAATTATTATTATAAAAGAATATTTCCTGTAGTTTGTTAGGAATCTTTTGTCATCAATCTGCAAGAAATATCAACAAGAAACCCGGGATGACAGCCAAACATAACTAATGTTATCCTGCATGCTGCACCAAAGTGGCTGGATACGCGTACTCATCCTTCATGCCTGTACCGAGTGTCAATATGAACGAAGGAATTCACGCACTGGAGTAACGAGTCAAAAATTTCGTGGGGGGGCAGACATGGTGTAGGGTAGGTAACAAAATATTACTGAAAAGATATTTTTCATGTTACATTTAACATAGCAATACTAATTCAAACATTCACCCTTTTCCCTATAATTTTTCTTTCTAATTCTACTTTTGAGTGCGTACAGGTAATAATTATGTTTAATCATGTTAATTGACATGGACCATTATATTCATACTTTGTACGTGCATAAGTTTTGTTGTAGCGCCTGTAAATTTATATAAACTATTCTTATTATTATCATTATTAGTATTATCATAATTTTTATTGTTACTTTTATTGTTATTAATCTTATTATTATTACTTTCATTATTATCATCATCATTATTGAAGGTAAATATTTTTTTCTGTTTTGATCACCCTATCATTTTACATAATGTTCCTGTTGCAAGAAAATAATGTGACTGAATGCTGCTGCTTTGCTGCATGGGGTTGATAATGTTGTAGGGAGTTGCATGGACCTTCTTTCTTTTCTTTTCCTTTCTCTTTTTCGAAGTTTCCTTTTTCCGTCTTCTACTTATTCCTCCTTCTGATTAACTATGTGAATAGAAATAATTCTTTATACTCACAATGCTGTGTACACAAATCCTCATGTGTGGCCTTTCGCGTGCACCTGTTTTCCTTTTGAGTCCACTCCGAGCACCGTTTGCCCTCTCTGGGATGCGGTGTGAGGTTAATACGGCGTCTCATCAGGCGTCTAATCCTGCAAATTAAGAGAAGAAAATAATGATGAATTAATATCGTAGAATATATCGTTTATGTCTCGTCTTTCCCACTGTCGTATGATCCTTTAAGAAAGCCATGATTGGCCCTTCGTATCTGATCGCGATTTTTTTTTTCAGCTATTCAAACATTTTCTATACGAGATTATCGCGACTGATCTTATATGAACTGATAGTGATACGATCTGATAATATGAGATGATACTATCTGATATGACTTGATACGATTAAAAAGACAGTTAAGTTGCACACTACGTTTTAACTAAAACTTATTTTAGATTTTCTTGTGAAATCAATAGAAATTTATGTTGCAATGAATTTCCATGCAACTCTTGATTCGTTCCTATTTTGTAGGTTGATGGTAGTCATATCATACTTTGGTACAGAACTCATTTTTTACATCACGGCGAGGAATCTGGGCAAGGAATACCTATCTCCTGATTATCCAAACGTAAACACTTACCGCTTAAAATTATTTCAAATAATTTGGGAGAAGAAATTATATTAGGGTTTTAACTTTTTGTCCAAGACGATATTTCGATTTGTATTGTCAATTGAAAAGCCCGGATTGAAAAGTGAGTTAGAAATATGAAGAGCCTAATTGCAAAAGGCGTTACACTCATTTTTCATCAAATTTCTTTTTCCCCCGTCTTACTGTATAGATTTTCATAGCTCTATAAGCTAAATCAAAGAAAAGTTGAAATTACCATGTGAAAAAAAGGCAAAGAAAAGTCACATTTTTTCAAAATGGGTTATCCATTTCAGTTTGTTTGGAAAGGGGTTAGATCCACAAATGTTATTTCTGGGGAAAAATACAAAACGACAGGCAGAATTCCTTTATACCCCATCTTATGTTCACATGGTATGGTATATCATGACAATTTGCATAAGAATATTGGGAGAATGGTCTAAGATGGATCTAACCCCTTTTGCAAGCGAACTCTTTTGAAGAGCTCATTTGCAAATCCATTTTTCATAAAAAAAAATTATATTCATGGTATAGATTTTTAGTCGCTCTGATGATAAAAAAGAAAGCTGAAATTCCCATTAAAACGTGGATAAAAAAGGCAAAGAAAAATTACCTTTTGAATAAAAAAATAATAATGATTAAATCCTTTTCAGTTTGCTTGCAAAAGTGGCAAGATCCACAATTTTATCTATTTAAATAAAATATATAAAAAATATCTCTGCATTAATTTTACTTGCGTTGCAACGAAAGTCATCAGAGAAGCAAGTGTCGAGTATGACGAGGATACATATCTTACTACACAGATAATGCGAGTGCCCAGAGCGAGCTGAAATTTCTTTATATTCTGACGTAAAAGCTTGATATTCTATAAGCATTTTTGATACCAATGATTAAGATGGGTATCTAAAAGAACAATAGATGCGAGCGCGAAACGAGAGCTGAAAATTTTGATTTTCGATCTGAAAAAAATACAATTAATGGACGTTTTTAATAAAGAACAAAATATATATCCAACAAACGATTATTGCAAATCGAAACGTAATTCTTTTGCGGTTTAGAACTGAAAACGAGACATTCTATTCACCTAGTTCAGGGCCGTCACCAGCTTTTTTCTAGGGGGGGTGCTTTTTATGAAAAAAAAACACAAAAACACAAAAAACAACGTATTAACTCAATTTCATGCAGTTATATAGCCCGCCGGCCAGATCTTTTTCAAAAGAGCCCTCAAGTATCCCTACCCCCCCTCCGGTTGTTTTTTTTTTTATATTAATTTTTTTATTTTTATTTTTTTTTGGTTCTGAAGGGGGGTGCGTTCGCACCCTCCGCACCCCCCCTGGCGACGGCCCTGTAGTTAATCATGAAAAGAATAGGTTTTGCTGCAGAAATTATGCGAGTGCGAAGCACGAGCTGAAAATTTTTATATTTCAATCTGAAAAGCGGACATTTTGAGCGCGATTTAAAATAAAATACGAGTTGTGAATCTAAATCTCGTTAGCTGATTTCTGTGTAACATAACAATCTTATTTTATTTTGTACACATGCCGAATTATTGGGGGAACGATGTTTGCCCCCCTCCCATATTTTCATTGGCGGGGCGATCACCCCCCTCCCCGGCACTTACTCTACTTTTTCGAAAACTCCACATGGTGTACCATCAACCACATCCGCTATTGGAATGTAATTGTTTTCTTCTTAATAATGTTACATAATGTACATTATGAACTGCCGTAGTTTGTTAATTCATGATTATTTACAAATGAATATTTCATGGAATTTGATATTCATCATTTCCTAGATATGGTCACATTTTCCCCAGAAAATATGTAAAGAAAAAAAAATGAAGGGGTCATCCAAAAGTGCTTCCCAGCCATACAAAACATGCCAAAAGGAAACACATAAATCGAGTAATGTTTTAAATTTTCAGAAAAGTATAAAATTGTTAGACAATAATTAAGCAGGTCATATTTCTTTTTCCTCCAGTTACAAAATATGAAACGTTTTGCCTATGCATGGATAATCAGGGACTGACTATCTCTAATGCTGAGGTCAGAAATGATTTGCATAAAATGGGGATTTAATTGCTTATCGACGTCTGCCACGTCAGAACAGTATGACATTTTGAATTTGAAAAGACATTCATTAGAATGTATGTTGTTTCTTTTGTTATGATTCTTCTGCTTAATACACTCCTTGAAACTTATGATAATTGTACATAAATAAGTATTTCTGAAAGGATAATGCATGAAAAATGTAATTTCTGGTATTTTGAGTCAATATAAGCGTATTACGTAATTTAATTGATCAGAGAGAAAAATACACATTTTGCGCGTAGATTTTACAGGTTCTCATAAACTCTGAGTATAGTCTTTCGTAGTGAATTCTATGTTTAATTCTCAAGAAATTTATTTTTGAATTCTCTTAGAAACGCAACTTTTATACTCCATTTTTACACAAAGTCCTTACGGGGTTCCAACCCCCTCCCACGCTCGATCGATTCGGTACCTCACGCTGTCAAATATATTGTGCTCCCTTCGGGATTTTGCCCCCCCCCCAAAAAAAAAAAAAACCTGAAAGTGTTCCGGCGCGCCTGTTGCTGTTCACACGAGTAACAAAAATAAATCGTTCAAAGGGGGCGTTTTATTCAGTTTTGGATTTTCTAAGAAAATAAATAGGGTGGTTTTGAAAAAAACTTTTTAATTTCGGGGTCAAACGTATTTAACATTTTAGGGTGTTCCCCCCCCCCCCCCGTTTTTCTTTCAAGACTATAGATCTAGGGTCAATAACCAAATGGGTTTATGGTACAATTTTCCCCAATCTTTTTTCTCAGAGTTATACTCTGGCGACAACTTGTTTAGGGGGCCAAAATGTGTAAATAACGCCCGCGAAAAATGTGTTTATATAGGGGTTATTTTGCACACACAGAAAAACTCGTTTACTATATACATGTATAGTAGGGGTTGTTTGAAAATAATTTGGTCATGCATGTGTACAGCGATACATCTGACTGACCCCCCCCCCCCCCATCCGCAGACTTCTTTTTTTTTTCTTTTTCAAAGAAAGTCTTTATTCAATATTTCTCCACAACGCATATAAACAAATGCAAAATGTATGTGATACATCAAATTCAATATCATACATATACACAATACATAATTTAAATAAGCTCGATGTGCCTCGATTCATCAAGATATACAATAAACTTATTTTGTTGCATGTGCATAGTTCGTTCTATCTCATGCTGATACTTTAATTTCTTTTGAAATGATGAGAATGATAAGTTTCCTTTTAAACATTTAGTTGAAAAGATATAATATTTGGCATATAAAATATCAAAATTAAAAGAAGAATTTCCAGCTGGTATGCCAAATACAAAGTCATTGAAAGATAATTTTATTTCACTTTTAAGAGTGTATTTTTCAAAATCATCTAAAAATCGACGAGTAAGGGGACATTCCCAAAATAAATGAGCAATAGTTTCCGTGTATGCTGAACAAAAGGAACATAAATCAGAATGTGATATACCAACAGTTTTCAAGTACTTGTTAACGCCAAGAATATTATGAAAAATTTTGTACTGAAAATATCTAAGCTTTGTTGAAAAAGTACATTTAAAAGGAATCATATAGATTTTGTCCCAAGTAACGATTGGATCTGAAATAATACTTTTCCATTTGTTTTGTGAAATAGGAATTTTAAAAATTTTCTCAACACACGTTTTATGAATATATTTACACACTTTTGTTACCTTGTTTATGTTATATATAATTTCCTCTTGGTAATTCACTTTCTTTTTAGGAGGTTCTTTGCAAACCATTTTCCATTCAATTGGTATGGCAGATATAACAGAATAATAATCAAGAAAATTACAATGAATATCAAACTTACGAACAAAATCAGAATGTGAGAGAAAGTTACCATCCTGCTTCAACAAATGATTTAATCTAATAATACCTTTATTTATCCAATCTTTTTTAAAAAGTAAAGAACCATTTACCTTGATACAAGAGTTATTCCATATAACCTGATTGTGAATAAACTCAGCAGGAGGATTTTCATTAAAAGTTAACTCACACCAAGACTGCAAAACTTCTTTAATAAAAATATTATCCATATGACATTTCTTTTCATTGTTTCTAATATTGCAATAAAAAAAAAGTTTATTACCAAGACCATTTAGGAATAAGTTAAAAAAACATTTCCATTTACCTGTGTTATAATCATTAAAAAATCTTTTCACCCATGTAATTTTCAAGCCCATAATAACTGACTGTATGTGTAACATTTTTAGGCCTCCAACATTATAATCTCCAACAATAGTCTTACGATTAATTTTGTCAGGTTTTTTGTCCCATACAAATTCAAAGATTACAGAATCAAGTTCCCGCATAAACCATTCAGAAGGTTTTGGAAGGACAGAAAACAAAAATATAAGTTGAGATATACCCAGACTTTTGACAACAGTAATTTTGCCCAAAGGCGTGAGGTCTCGTTGTGACCATATTTTTAGAGTTCTTTTTAATTTTTCAAGTTTAGGAATATAATTGAGTGCATAAAAATCTTTTGGATCATAAGTAAATTGAACACCCAATAAATGAAAAGGGCCATTCGAATACCTTAACCCTGTAGTATGAATATCCGGAGGGTGGGCTTTGTAATAGCCAAGTGCTATGATTTCAGATTTATTGCGATTCATCTGTAATCCAGAATATGTTGTTAAGTTGTCAAAAATATGGAAAATTCTGTAGAGAGATTTTACATCCTTTATATAAAATGCAGTATCGTCAGCATACAAACTGATTTTAATTTCAACATCATTTATATAAATACCTTTAATGCCAGGGTCTTTTTTAATACAGATACTCAATATTTCATGACAAATTATAAAAAGTAATGGACTTAGGGGGCAGCCCTGACGAATACCTCGAGTGATATTGAAAAATTCGGAGGCATGACCATTATTAATGACACAGGAGTATATATCAGTATATATTACTTTAATCCATCTTATGAAATTTTCTCCGAAATTAAAATATTGTAACACTTCAAACATGTATGACCATTCTAACTTATCGAAGGCCTTTTCAATATCTGCTAATAAAATAAAACCAGAAACGTTACTACTATTTGTATATTCTATCATATCTAACGCAAGTCTTATATTCTCTCCTATGTATCTATCTTTAATAAAGCCTGTTTGATCCGAACTAATAATATCATCTATTACTTTTCTTAATCTTTGTGCAAGGCACTTCGTAAGTAATTTATAATCAGTGTTTAAAATAGAAATCGGGCACCAATTTTTTAAACATAGAAGATCGTGATCTTTTTTAGGAATAAGATTGATTATAGCTCTTCTTTGCTCTAATGACAATTTACCTGTTTCAAATGAAAAATTAAAACCGAGTGCCAGGTAAACCGAACCAAATTTGGATTTTGAAATCTCCAAATATCAGTAAGATTGTACTCATCCATTATCTCATGTATACATTTAACGCTATTGCCATGTGTAACATGACGACCTCCCCTTTTGTCTAAATTTAAATCTAGTACACAGTTAAAATCTCCTCCCCATACATGCCATACAATAGACTCGCAATCAAAATTGCTTAGAGTTTCAAATATATAATTAAAGAACATTGAATCATCCGTGTTTGGACCGTAAACATTTATAAATGTTATTTTTTGACATCCAAAATCAGTATCTAAAACAATTATTCTTCCATAGTCATCTTGAAATTGTTTGGTGATTGTAATCTGAGAAAGATCTTTAATCAAAATGCAGACTCCTCGACTGTTAGAAGCTCCATGTGAAAAATATACAAAATCATTTCCCCAGTCTTCTTTCCATGCTTTTACACAGTTTTCAGTTGAATGAGTTTCTTGTAGGAAGAATATATTCGCATCTTTGTTTCGAAGCCAGGTGAAAACTTGACGACGCTTAACTCGATCCTGTAGACCCCGTACATTCATCGAATAAATTCCGATCTTACTCGTCATAAAAATAAGTTGAAATTACCCAAATGAAATTTAAGAGCATACACATTTTATAATTAAGCATCAAATGCAACTTAATCGGGCACGACATAAAAGTTATAAAAGACATTTCTATCTCATTTAAGCAAAAGGGTATGAATCTTTCACTTTCCTTTGATAACATTTTACAGTCAAATTTTACATGTGATAACATACAAGCTCTCTTTGCCTTATTTCTTGAGAGAAAAAATCCTAAATAAAATTTTGCGACTGCCATTTCGAACGAGGATCGGTTCAACAAGAGTGTAGATACAATCGATTCTCTATTTTTTTCATGTTCACAATCAAAACGCTCGGTATAGTGATTGCGATATTCTGAAAAAACCTGCTTTTTACCATAAGTCGAATCGCGATTGGAATCTCGTTTAAAAGTGAGATTATTCTGCCCAAACGCAAATGAAATAGATTTCCTAAGCGCGATTAATCAATATTCGAATATCACTTTTCTATTGTGTGTAAACCTATGGCTCCCCTAATATCCTGTTAAATCCATATCCTCAGTCATATATGTTTAAGGATTTATATTAAAAAGTAGATCATGCATGTCAAATCGAAGGAATACAAGGGTGTATACTTACTGTGTGTCGTCATATGGCTTTAAATGGGTTGGGCACAATCCGCTGAGATGTTTCGTCGTTCGCTTGCACCGCCTCCCTATACGGAAAGATAGACAATAACAGATTTTTAAAGATGAGGTTTGGCACAGTTCTTTTTTAATTTTCTTCTGAAAGGTTTTCCAAATATTGACTTGGTGAACTACAAGAGCAACTTGGAGCTTACTTAACCTGTATTTTGTCAGAAGGGTGCAGGGGCGGAGGAACAGGTGTGGGACAGGTAGACACTTGTTGCCCCCAGAATTCCTCGTAGGAAAAATGCCTTTTTTCAAAATGCAAAATTATCCTTTTTCATAATGAAATACCTTTTTTAAAGTAAGACATAGGTTCTTAGGTTAGAAAACACTCACTTCAGTTATTAAGTCAGTTGCACATTCTGATTTTGGTCACAGAAATGCTTAGAATGTCCAGTTTTCATGTGGGAATACAATTTCTTGGCTCGCATCAATTATTATTTATTTGTATTCATTTTTGTTCTTGGATATTAAAAATGCTTAGACCTGTCCAGTTTTCTAGGTTGGAATATTACAATTTTCCAGCTAGCGATCGCACTATTCGATTGATGAGATATGTATCCCATTAATGCAGTCCTTATCATGCCCGGGATCGGGTCCCTTTTCTCGTCAGTATATTAAGAATTTGTTTGCCCTGGCCTAGGCAAGTGACATACTACATACCGGAACGATTACTGTTCTCTACGTGGAAGGCTTGCGAAAAAAAATACATTAGGGTTCGTCAAGCGTGAGCATATCATAATGTTGTTCAAAGTTCTGCATAATCTTGCCCCGGATTAAATAATTACTTTTAAATCTTATTACTCTCTTCGTATACTTCTACACTAACCAGTCTTCCAAAACCAAAAACGAATAGTTGTTAAAGGACATTTCTATATAAGGAGACTTCATTACCATCCCATCCCATGCTATCAATCTTTCTTTAACGATACATTCCATTATTATGAAACATTAGAAGTTATATTTATGAATCTTGATTATTTGTTTCATTACACATTATTTTGTCCCAAGTTTGCTCGGTTGATTATTGTTTTGCGTTTTATGTTTTGTTTCAGTTTTCAATATTACATCTTTAACTAATTTTCTTTTTGATTGGTATCCCCTGGAAGAACAGTGATATTTCTAAAATATCACAGAAATGGGCTATCCTCCAATATAAATATTTCATCGATTTTCATGTATTTTATTTAATATTGTAAATAATAAACAAACCTCCGGTAGTTTTATCCAGACATCTTATGCCAACGTCATCGTACTCCCTAGCGGGTCTTACTCTTGCTACTGGCATCTACATCAAAGAATAAACAAAGGAAAACAATCTACCGCTTATTTTTAACGAAAATGCATCTCTATAATCATGTTTTTGCGAACCAAAAAAAAGAATATCGGGAATAATCAACGTTATAAAGAAAAGTGTTGTGATAAGGCAAGAAAATAGTAAACACAAAGGACAGAAAAAATAAATCTTCACCCCGTGTGAAGTGTTAAAGTTAAAGCTTTTAATCAAATTTCAAGTATGACTATATAATATATATACATACATATAAACACACACACATGCAGTTGAAGCCCAACGTTTACATACACCAAAGGAATTCTGTGAAATTTGTCAATTTGTTCACTTGCCGAACATCGTAAAATTTACTATATCTCCACAATATAAATATTACTATGACAAATTTTTATTATCAAATGAAAGAGCGTATATCAAGTTCTTTGAGATTGGGATGCCGTTGGGATTTCTTACTAGCAATTCCTTTTATTTTAGCACTAAAGCCAAATTATAAAATTTGTTTATTCAACATAGAAAATGTTAACAGGAAAAATTGATTAATGGAGTAGTCCTGAAGTTTGTGTTTAAATAAAGATAGTCTAAATTTAAAGGTAATAAAAAATAATCATTTTTGTTTGCCTTGTGATGACAGTATTATTGATTGAGTTGTATGATAAAACCTATGTATGTAATTACTTATTGAAAGGGCTATAATGTATGCAGCTCTTGCAGGTTCTTTTGTTGTAGGTTCTAGGTTCTAGTAACAGGTGGAATAAACACTTATAGCATTCCAAGACCCGCCCGAAGTCTATTCATTACAGTGCACCTAATTGCTGTGCACAGAGAGAGCTCGATCACTTTCATTTTGATACTCTTTGAGAGAGGTTGTGTTCTGAGGAGCAAGTTAGAAATGACCCTAAGTTTATTGATTTTGGAGTTTTCCTACCCACACTGTTGGTGAGTCTATTTTATACTTTATCAGTATATTTCAGCTTAAAAAAGAGAAATATTAGATTATTCAATCTAAAAGGGTATTTTGGTCTGAAATTCTGATCCAGATTTTGTTGTAATAATTCTATCAATCAGAAGCATGTTTTCTGTAATAATACGCGTCATTCTATACGTCATCGGTCTTCAAGGTCATCGGACATAAGCGGATCCAGGGGGCCGGAGGGCCCCCCTCCCTATTGGCGGAGCAAAAAAAGGGGGGGGGAGAAAAAGAAAAATAAGGGGAAAGAAAGGAGGAAAAATAAGAGGAAGACGAGTGAATAAAAAAGTAAGGGGAAGACTTTGAAAATTATTTTTGAAAAAATTTCATGTCACTATATTAAATTTTCGCTCGCGCTTCACGCTCGTGTTGCTTGTTCGATGAGATACATATCTTGCTCAATAGGCTGATATGTAGCTTAAAATATCAAGTTAATATACAAAACATATTTCAGCTCGGACATCGAGCTTTCATTATTTTGTTTGATTTACCAATTGATTTTTTAAGTGCTCTGTATAAGGTCTGTTCTAAGGTGTGAATATCAACATTTTGCAGCTTGCACTCTATATTGGATTTTTTAAGTAGGCCTTAATATTGTCTGGGAGTAGTATAATATTCTCAAAATATCCCTTTTCAGGTGTCTGATTGTAAAAAAAACTAAAAGCCTATGCGCTAGCGCTAAGCGCTCGCTTTGAGATTATTTATGTAGCCGGTAAACCTAGATATTAATTCTATAACAATACTTAAAATCCGGCATTTATGACATTTTATAAAAAGAAAAATCGGCTCGCGGTTTGTGCGCTCACACTATTTGTTAAAATATATCAAACCCATGAATCATATTCATGATTACAAACGTGCTTAAAATATCAAGTTTTTAGGCCTCAGTGTCACAAATTTCCACACTCATTAGGCTTATTAGATTAACAAATATATTTGTTATGGATTCCTATAAAATCAAATTGCCCCTTTTTTTTAAAGGAATATCGACAAGTTTATATCGCACTTAGGAAGAGGAATAGGAAGATAGTCATCATTTTCATATGTTGACAAAATGTGCTTAGGCCTAGAATGTCCCGATTCTAGGTCAAAATGATAATAAAATATCAGCTCGCGCTTTGCACTCGCATCATTTATTAAGTGCTACCCACATCTACCTCATAACTTCCCTACACAGTGCTTTAAATAATGCTAAACTTGACCTTCTTCATATCGGAATATCAAATATTTTCAAAATAAAAAATGAAATGAATTCAGGTTCTGTGTAACTCGCACGCATGTTTATTGAAATACGCAGCTTGATCTTTATTCAAAATGTGCTAAAGTTGTTTAGTTTCAGATAATATAAAAAAATCTGTTCGCGCCTTGCATTCGCATTATTAATATAGGAAGATACCAAATGATACCCATCATTTTTCATGACTTACAATATATGAATAGATGTCCAGTTTTAAGGTTTGAAATCTATTTTTTATCCTGTCGCGCTTCCCGCTCGCGTCAATAATTGTTTGGTGACTACAGTAAAATATATCTTACATATTTATATTTCTAACCAATTGTAATATTACCAATAAACAATTTCAAATGCCTGACACCATGTGGTTGCTGATTTCACTCCATTGAACTATAGTTAACAATAAGTTTTATGTGCCTTGGATCCATTGCTAGTATTATACATACCAAATTATATGAACCTAGGTTAAGTTAAACTGAAGTTATCCCGTTTACAAGGAAAAGTTAACGGACGGACACCGAGCGTGGTACCATAATACGTCCCGTCAAGACGGGCGTATACAAAGCGTATATGCGTGGGGTATGTGAGGTTGTTTATGTGATTTGGGGTCGATATCTTTGGTGATATCTTTAGGTAAACAAAAACCCTGGTCTGATCCTTACAAGATTAAAGTATATTTCAGGTGGAATTTTCTTTGAAGAAAACAGTAATATTTGTGCCAAACGTATTCTATTATATTTTCAAACATCGTTTCATAAAAATAAATGTCAAATCAAATCTATTACTTATATTACATTTTCTATCATGATATGTCACCGCTGAAAAAAAAGTTTCGTCTGAAATGTTTGCTTTTAGAAGTGACTGGCACAAATATGAAATGTTTTTGTCAAGTTTTTATTTTAAATTTGTCTGAAATATGAAGATATTTCGGGAAAATAAAAACTAAAATATTTTTCAGCTCTTGATGACAAAGCAATGTGATGAAGGGGCATGACCTACTCATTTGTTTGATATCAAATTCGTCATGATAGCACGAATATTCTATAAGATACAGACAATTTTATGATGTTTGAAAGCACCAACTTTTCTTTTAATTTCCTGGGTGTATGTAAACTTCTGGCCTCAGCTGTATATATGTACTACTACTACTACTACTACTTATGATATTGATAACAATACTGCTCTTATAACCACGACTTTTTACTTATTTGCATCTTATTATGACTGGGACTGAGTGGTAAACGTAAGATTGTTGGAGGAAATAAACAATTTTTTATAGGATTCAGTGAAAATTTCTATTAAAATTGTCAAAATAAAGTTGATATAAATTGTTATGTATCATTCACGGTAAGAAAACGTGCCTATATATACCGAGAGATTGGAAAATATGTATTTGTTGAGTCCATTTTGAAAGCGCATGCATGGTCAACGGCGCCAGCATGTTAATAGCAATAACAGAGGACAAATGTTTTGCTTTTAATTTCTGAGGCATTCTATTTTCGCTTGATTTCTTATGTTTAGGTGTTTCAACTTTATTTTTCTCTTAAGATTCCTGCTACTATTGCTACCATACTACTACTACTTATGATAATGATAATAATTATGCCAGTGGCGTACCGTGGGTCACGGCATTGGGGGGGGGAGGACCAGCAAAAAAATTGAGTCACTGCGCGAAGCGCGCTCAGTTGCCAAGTATACTGACCTAATAAAGATATTTTAAGGACATGCAGTGCCCTTAACGGATATGTATCTCACTGATCAAATAATGCGAGCGCGAAGCGCGAGCTGAAATCTTTTTATATGAAGACCTAAAAAGGGACATTATAAGCATTTTTTTATAATCATGATGCGTACCTGTCTCGCTAAACAAACAATGGGAGCGCAAAGCGCGAGCTGAAATTTGTGCATATATTGACCCCCAAACAGGGACATTTCAAGGACTATATTGTAGGATTCCATTAAGAGTATAAATATCTCAGCATAGTCATCTGCCATCCTTTGTTGATTTTGTTAGAAATACATACGCATCTCGATAATCAAATACTGCAAGCGCGAAGCGCGAACTGAAATTTTTAATATTCAGATCAGAAAAATTGACTGACATTTTGAGGACTTAGTTTAGGAATTCATGAAGAGCAGACATCTCACCAATCAACTAATGCGAACATTAGCACGGACATGAATTGTTTTATATTAAGACCTTAAAATAGGGCAATCACTTAAGTAGTCATGAAAAACAAGCCAATGTAACTACATAAAACAATAACTCGAAGAGCGAGGAAATATATTTGGTGTATAGTGATTTGAAAACGGGAGATTTTAGTACAACAGGATGATATATCTTGTTAAACAGTTTATGCGAGCACCTGGAACAATGAAGACATAGATCCTGAACAAACAATGTATCATAAAGTTATGAAAAAATGCTTCTTATGTAATATAACATAATATATTATAATATTACAATGAACAATCATTTCTTCTTTCCCCGCTACGTTAATCTTCCTTTCTTCCTCTTTTTCTCCTTTTCCCTCTTTCTTTGCCAGCCGATGGGGGGGGCGTGCTCCCCATGCCCCCCGTAGTTACGCCAATGAATACTGCTATTTTAACTATGACCTTTTTATTCTTTGCTTAACTTTCTTTAGGCCTATACTTCTTATTTGTATTTTCTTTTCATGACTGTAAATGATAATAAACGTAAGATTGTTGAAGGAAATAAAAACTTATTACAACATTCACGTAAAGCATTTCAACTTACTGTGTATAAATTTCGCCCAAGTGCTTTCCAAAAAGTAATAACCTCCTGAAATAGAACATATAAAAAAAACAATGAATGAGGTGGTAAATGCAATTACAATTAGGTGAACACCATACTCGCATACACTTAACGTAGGTAATGAATTTGTTTTTCCATTCAGTAATAACAGTGAAAATTTCTATCAAAATTGTCAAAATAAAGTAAATATAAATTGTTATGTATCATTCACGGTGAAAAAACACACCCATTTTATATACTGAGAGATTGAAAATATGTATTTGCTGAGAGTCCATTTTGAAAGGTCAACGGCAATAACAAAGAGGACAAATGTTTTGCCTCTCACTTTTGGGCATTCTATTTTTGCTTGATTTCATATGTTTAGGTGTTTCAACTTTATTTTTCTCTAAAGATTCCTGCTACTACTGCTACTATACTTCTACCTATGATAATATCATTGATAATAACACAGCTATTTAAACTATGACATCTTTATTCTTCGTTTAACTTTCTTTATACTTTCTGTCTGTATTTTCTTTTCATGACTGTAAATGATAGGTAATAAACGTAAGATTGTTGAAGGAAATAAAAACTTAATTACAACATTCACGTAAAACATTTCATCTTACTCTGTAAAGGGTGATATTTCTCTTGATAAATAAATCGAACGTGAACTGAAATAGAACATATAAAAAACAATGAATTATCTGGCATCAAAATTTAACTTTAGTCTGGGAGAGGATAGGTGGTAAATGCAATTACAATTAGGTAAACACCATACTCGCATGCACTTAACGTAGGCAATGAACTTGTTTCCATTCAGTAATAAAGGTGAAAATTTCTGTCAAAATTGTCAAAATAAAGTAAATGTAAATTGTTATGTATCATTCACGGTGGAAAAACACACCCATTTTATATACTGAGAGATTGAAAATATTTATTTGCTGAGAGTCCATTTTGAAAGGTCAACGGTAATAACAAAGAGGACAAATGTTTTGCCTCTGATTTTTGGGCATTCTATTTTTGCTTGATTTCATATGTTTAGGTGTTTCAACTTTATCTTTCTCTATTCTACTTATGATAATGATAATAATACTGCTATGTTAACCATGACATCTTTATTCTTCGTTTAACTTTCTTTATACTTTTTATTTGTATTTTCTTTTACATGACTGTAAATGATAGGTAATAAACGTAAGATTGTTGAAGGAAATTAAAACTTAATTACAACATTCACGTAAAACATTTCAACTTACTTGTGATAAAGCTCAATCGATCGTGAACTGAAATAGAACCTATAAAAAAAAACAATGAATTATCTGGCATCAAAATTTAACTTTAGTCTGGGAGAGGATAGGTGGTAAATGCAATTACAATTAGGTAAACACCATACTCGCATACATATACGTAGGCAATGAGCTTGTTTTCCATTCAGTAATAACAGTGAAAATTTCTATTAAAATTGTCAAAATAAAGGGATATACCGTTATACATCATTTACTATGAGAAAACATGCCCCAAAATACCAATTTTATATACTCTGGTATTTGAAAACGTTTATTATTTTGTTGAGAGTCCATTTTGAATGGGCATGCACGGTCAGTGATGGTGTCAACATTAAATTGCTCCCGGACGTTAGCGGAAGACAATAATTCACTATCAGAAACCTGTCAAAATTATACATCAATGATGTAAAATATCTGACTATCCTGCCTTTTGCTAAGTTCAGGTTTGATTCAACACTGATTGATTTTGACAAAAA
This sequence comes from Lytechinus variegatus, assembly GCF_018143015.1. Taxonomy (NCBI): domain Eukaryota; kingdom Metazoa; phylum Echinodermata; class Echinoidea; order Temnopleuroida; family Toxopneustidae; genus Lytechinus; species Lytechinus variegatus. The sequence goes on along the minus strand of NC_054740.1, from coordinate 96,664,368 downwards.
TGAAAGACATGACGTACGTCAAACAGAGAGCAATTATAAATCAGTATAGTCTGAATCAAGTAACTTCGCTTAAATGAATTATTGTAATTTTACTCAGGTATGTGTAAAATGTAGTTACACGACCTCTTTTTATATAACCTACTTTTATTTTTCGCCTTTAGAACCCAGGGCCACCCCTTAGTCGATTATACCCACACACTTCATGATGTTTCAGTTCAATTTAATTGATTTTGTTTGGTTTGCTGACATGTTTCGCCGTAAAAAATAAAAAATGGACATGTTTAACAATGGTAAGATGTACATTATATAAAATAAATTCAAATTTAAGAACATTTAATTACATAAATGGTACAGAATAAACACAAAATGTTTGATAAAAGTATTAATGATAAATGTCTATTTAAAAACGCGATAACTTAAAGGGCAGGTCACCCCAACAAAAAAAAGAATAAATAAAAGAGAAAAATCTAACAAGTATAACACTGAATTTCATCAAAATCGGATGTAGAATAAGAAAGTTATGACATTTTGAAGTTTTTCTTGATTTCACAAAACATTTATATGTACATCCTGGTAGGTAGGCAAATGAGGAGAATAATGACGTCATTTATTGACAATTTCTCTTGTATTTGTGATATGAAATATTCTAATTTTTCCTCATTTTCAACTGAAACAACGAATAATTCCTCCCTGAACATGTGGAATTAGCATTGTTAAATATATATACATAATGGTTCAGTTAAGTTGGTCCTTATAATAAAAAATGTAAGAAATGGAATATATTGTTTAATTCAGACAATTAAAAAAAGTGAGAGGATATATCATCGACTGTCCGTTTTGCATGTCACTGAACTGTACATATCACCGGTTTGTGAAAAATAAGCGAAACTTTAAAATTTAATAATGTATTTCAAACAATAAAAAAATAGTGAGGGACATAATCGAGTGGCTCATTTGCATGTAACTGAGGTTTGCATAATCTCCGTTTAGTGAAAAGAAGTGAAACTTTAAAATATCACATCTTTCTTATTTTACATCCGATTTTGATGAAATTTTCAACGTTATGCTAGTTTGATTTTTTTCTATTTATTCAAATCACAATTTCCCGGGGTTAACTTGACCTTTAAGACGTTTTTATTCACGGCTAACAAAACAACAAGAACAAGTGAATTGCGATTTGTCGTGGCTTTAATGAAAATAGAGATGAATGTGCATCTTTACCAATTCTGCTTTTTGTGTACAGTGTATGAATATCATCACATATACATATACCGATAATGTCTGTAACCAACCGATACCCTTGTTTAATAAGCTCCTCGGAGAGGGGTTAAACCCCCGGCTAGAAGGCCCCCCTCGTAAGTTCTTCAATGTTTAAAATTCATGGCTGTTTTCCCACTGGTTCCCTGCTAGCCGGACCGGAATCCCAGCACAGCTATTAATTATGAGCTATCGGTGGATTACAGATGACATAAATATAGCATATAGAGATATATGAATGCCCATGACTATAGACCAGCCTGCCCGCCTTTAAGATCAGGTCAGGCTAAGATTAAACTTTAAGCATGACACAATTATTTCAGTTTAACAGCGTTCTCAAACATTTGTATGTACAAATAGGTCCCCCTCACCTAGGTAACGAGTGGGGACCTGCAACTTACATAATAACATAACATAATTGATTAAAATCCACATGCCTGCCCTGGCATGGAAAGGAAAAAAGGAGGTACTTTAATAATGCGCCTCTTACTGAAATCATGCCCCCAGAACTTCAACTGCTTGTTTTTCAACAACACACAAGGCGTCAACACTCCTCCCAAAAACGAGTAAGGGCGAAAACCCGCCTGCCCACTGGCCAAAATAGGACAGGAGGATAAAATTCCCTTACGGCCCACTTATGCACGACGATCGTTGTTAGGATTGGTGTGCGACCAGGTCAAACACCCTCGAATTTGGATTCGTGTTACGCTCTTCTATCAGCCTAGGCTCTGCCTAGATTCTGAAATTAACCATGAAAAGTATACCATCACCCTCCAACTACTTCATACACCATTCATTATAGAGTATCATATAGATTCAACAAATACAACTTCCCTGGAAAATATAAATGCAAAAGTACTTGTACCCCCCCCCCCCCCCCTAAACACACTTTGCCAAGATCAACTACTGCTGGTATTCAAGCCAACTATAGGTATCCAATTTTCATCCCACTGAAAATATTGAGCCCCTTAAAGGAACTTTAATAAAGGAAATTGAATTCAGAAAGAAATTTGTTTCACCAAACGAAATTCACTAATATGGCCATACTCTGGCAAAGGGAAGCAAGGTACGAAAGTATCACTCGTTGTAAATGACCAATGTGTGTTCGTCATTAACATATACATCAATGCAATTAAACTAAATAATATTTTCTTCAATATCTTTCCCCAAAACGATCATTTCTTCACAATTTCTGCCTGAACGGGCAGCACACAACAGATATTTAAAAACCATAACTCAAATCTGACTGATGCGTGAGCTGCTTCCTATACCAAAGGTGGGCAGTATTAATAATAAATACACCATGACAAAATTACCATACAAATTCACATAAGTATACCAACATACTACGCCTAAAGACCTGAACATGCGGCTGAACATGAAGAAGACTAAAAATTGGGACAATACTTCCGTCTAATTCCTAAGGAGTCCGATGCAGACCCGAGAAATAACTTTATCTGAAATGAAGCCTATGCAATCTTATCAAACATTTCTTCATATATAATGCTCATGGTAGAGGAAAATAAAACATACATAGAAATTATGAATTCATAAACATTTCTTCTCAAATGACCTGAGAAAATTATAATTTCAATCCCCAGATTTTTTCTATAACCATCCATAACTTGGATTTTTATGACAACTCACATGAACGTTTGAGGCATAACCTGCTTCATAGTAATTTCGAATTGACTTCTTCCTTGCAAGCAAAAACTAAATAAACAAAATAACATTAAGAATGCACAAGTACAATAAATACACAACCAATATCCATAATATGCAAGAATCCCCCCACGATATATATGTCAACATCCCCCTTAATTATAACTAGAGGATGGTAATGGGGAGGAGGTGGGAATTTTGTAAGCACGCTTTACACATGCACCGTCATCTCTCTTCATTGAAAGCCAAAACGAAAATGAAGCATTCCCCGCACTTTTATCCGCGCATAGCTCAACCGCGGCAAATGTCTGGCATTGTGCCCAAATTCTTTGGCGCGGGCGCCAAAAAGCGCTGCCCCGCCCTTTACGGGTCGGGTCACGAGCCCTTTCTCGGGCAACCACGCCCCCTTTCAAAATCAAAACAAACTAAAATGTGTATTTTGCTAGCCCGCTAATAAATCATTTTAAATCGTCAAGCCGTCTTTAAAATCCATTATTCACGGCTAACAAAACAACAAGAACAAGTGAATTGCGATTTGTCGTGGCTTTAATGAAAATAGAGATGAATGTGCATCTTTACCAATTCTGCTTTTTGTGTACAGTGTATGAATATCATCACATATACATATACCGATAATGTCTGTAACCAACCGATACCCTTGTTTAATAAGCTCCTCGGAGAGGGGTTAAACCCCCGGCTAGAAGGCCCCCCTCGTAAGTTCTTCAATGTTTAAAATTCATGGCTGTTTTCCCACTGGTTCCCTGCTAGCCGGACCGGAATCCCAGCACAGCTATTAATTATGAGCTATCGGTGGATTACAGATGACATAAATATAGCATATAGAGATATATGAATGCCCATGACTATAGACCAGCCTGCCCGCCTTTAAGATCAGGTCAGGCTAAGATTAAACTTTAAGCATGACACAATTATTTCAGTTTAACAGCGTTCTCAAACATTTGTATGTACAAATAGGTCCCCCTCACCTAGGTAACGAGTGGGGACCTGCAACTTACATAATAACATAACATAATTGATTAAAATCCACATGCCTGCCCTGGCATGACCAGAAATACCCAATTATTCTTGGAAAATACGTGTTTCAGGTGGCCTAATTGCCAAATTACCGCCAAACGAGAATATATAATTTATTTATATATGATCGACCGCCAACAAACACGTCAAAATTTTACTCGTATCTACCAAGATATTCAATAAATCTTAGCAACCATTACAGGATCATTCTACTAGTATTCACCAACGTTATTATCCTTAGTGCTTTTACCAGGGGGGGGGGGGTACCCGGGAACATTGCTCATTCCTCCATTACAATGTATATCTAGGTTATCCATAACTGACCCCAACATGATTTAATGCATGCATACATTGAACGTAAATGCATGAGCAGCTAAATAACAACAAATGATACATTATGAAAACATAGACACACTGGTGAAACCGGCTCCAGACCAGCCAAAACCTTTATTCATACTATCGGATCGGACGGTCTGGAGTCGGTCACGCCGGAGCGACTAAGGTAAAATGTATAAATACATACTCAACGAAGATATGAAAGACCAACTTTTAACTCACTGATAAATCTGTCCAACCCTTCATCGGCCAGATGTAGGCCATCAGTTCTGTACAGCGAAATGTCATTATGGGATATTGATGGATGCGGTATGGCTTTACCATGAAATCTTGCAGCTAAAGCCTTGGCGTACCTATTGGCCGCCCTTCTCTTTAAGTCCAATTTACCTTGATCTCCTGTACAGCCAGCGGGGTACCAAACCCTCTCCAAAATGTCCGACCACACTATTTGAAATTTGTCCTTATTGGCGTCAAAAAGTCTATACGTCAAACTAGCCAGCTTCTTCTTGGACAGTGCCTCAATGTCATTCGTTCCTACATGCAATACTACTACTGAAGGCTTTGGTTCACTCCGACCCATCTTATCTAACCAATCGCTTACCCCTTCAATTCGTAGCCCCCTTTTTCCCAACCAACGGACCGACGTTCCAAGTCCAAGGTCAGCCTCGCCGGTGTTCTTCGCCCTGCGATGTGCCCAAAACACTATCGAGTCCCCTATGATCCACACCACAGGTCCTGTAATAGAAAACAAGAAAAGAGGGCTGGGCAGAATTTTGAAGTATGAAAATTTCCCCCTGAAAGGTCTGCTACCCTTCACCACCCCTTCATCACGGGGTTTTCCCCTCCAAGATACAATGTATGTAATCACATTTTTGACCCCTCCCCTTAATCCTGAAAGCATTGATATTAAACACGTCATTATACCGTTGTAACATTCTCTCTAAAAAGCAGAATGCTCGTAATTGTGTGATATCATTAAACCCTCACTTACTCATTCAATATTAAGCCCAGAGTTATTTCGATGATACATGTATATTGATATCAACATGTACAGGGGGGGGGGGGGGGGGGGTCGTTATGATCAATCTGATGTTCCAAACACCTTCCAATCAATATAGTACTATCCCTTTCTTCCTTTTGTATAATGTAATAATGTATAATGTATAAACACATTCCAACCAATATATAATAATGTATAATGTATAATGTCTGAGCACATTCCAATCAATTTATAATAATGTATAATGTATAATGTAAAATGTATAAGGTATAATGTATAATGTAAAATGTATAAGGTATAATGTATAATGTATAACGTATAAAACACATTCCCATCAATATAGTACCATCTCTTTCTTCATTTTGTATAAAGAATGTAATAATGTATAATGTATAATGTATAATATATGATGCATAATGTATAATGTATAATGTATACTGTAACAAGGGCTCCTTTGTAAACAGGCCTCTTGGCACTGAACATACCACCCTGCTTCTGAATAGGGCTGAATAAAATAAAACAATACCATGTAAGCAGATATATTGAGAATTATACACCCAAATATCCAACAACCCATCGGCCACGGCTTTGATTAAAGCACATGTCCTCGTGTAAAGTAAACGCGTTGTGACATTATTGGAAGATAACTTACACCTGATTTTGGTCAAAATGTCAAATAACCTAAAATCATCATTTCATATATATTTTCGTTCTTTTTTTTTTTTTTTTTTTTTTTTTTTTTTTTTTTTTTTTACTTAACCATGTCGAGTCTTATATATCTCCGATGTGCACTCGAAACCCAACGCCCCATGCGTTGGATTTCTTCATCCGAGCAACCGGCCATGGCAGCGGTCGTAGCCGCCCCAATACGAAAGGAATGCGATGAAAACATTGCCGCCGGCATATCCCCGTATGTCAAACATCGTTTTATCATGTTTCCAAATTCACGCCTAGTTAGCGGGAGAGCACCATATGAACAAAAGAAGGCTCCACCATTCTTTGGGCGGATTTCTAAATAACGAATAACCGCCATCACAGGGCAGCTAACTGTCCCCAACTCTGGTATCGAAATGGTGCACCCATTTCCCCGCTGGTCAGTCTTTGACTTCCTTAGGAATAATTCCACCCTGCGATGCGGTGCATCGCCAGTTACCCTAACATCTGTGTGCTGCAGAATAGACTCGCATCTATGCCTGGACTCTACTGTCAACTCACTAACTCTCAACAAACCATAAAATGCCACTGAAAAAGCAGCAGAGTACATCAAAACATCGTAATGACTACCACAAACATGCCTCAAGTAGGCGAGCATTCTATTTAACACAGACAATGTGATTGGATGCCTAGCATCTCTTCTCAAAGTACTTCGCCTACACCCTTCAATTAACCTTGTAATCACAAAACTTTTGGTCACATCCTTTAGCCCAGATGAACTCATATAAAATGCCAACCCAGATATGTATGTTTGAATAGTAGACCCTGCATATCCCATAAAGGATAAATAAGAAATGAACTGCGCCACCCATTCTACATTAGGGGGTAGCTGGGGGTCGTATCCGTACACTTTACAAAATTTCACGTATGCCCCCAAGGCAATAGAGTAAGTTGTGTGTGTTCGAGCTGCCCTAGAAGCCATCAGCAGTCGACTTCTCTCGATAGCCAGCTCTTCCAAAGACGGACTGGAACCTCCACGCCCTCCCGGGCGGCCCCCGGTGCTAACGCATGGAACCTCGGCATCTGAAATCGAGATAGTGCATCAGCTATACCATTATCACATCCATGTACATGCCTAGCCCTCAACACTATATTATTGCTTAAACATATAATCACCACCTTCCTCACCAAAACCATAATATCAGGGCATAGCGCCGACTGCTTGTTAAGTACTGCCACCACGGCCTGATTATCACAATTAAACAATATATTCTTGTCCTTTAGCTCCATGCCCCAAATCTCCAAGCCTACCCAAATAGGGAATAGCTCTAAAAAAGCTATAGACCTCCTATCGGCCTGGAAATCAGCAGGCCACCTGGATTGAGCCCACCTGCCTCCAAAGAAAATTCCAAAACCAATGCCAGCCGCCGCATCAGTGAAAAACTGAATTTCCTCGCTTCCAAACCAGCCTGGAGCCCGGAAGAAAACTTGACCATTAAAATGTGCCAAGAACTCCAACCAAACCCGCAAGTCAGCCTTAGCCCCTCTCGTCAACCTAACCATGTGAAAAGGACGCTTAACGCTCTTAGTTAAGTCAATGAGCCGTCTCATGAATGCTCGCCCTGGAGCAATTGCCTTACATACAAAGTTTAGACTACCTACAATCGACTGAATGTCTCTTAGGGAAATTTTTTGTTTCTGTACCGCCCAATTTAATTTCCCTACTAATTTCTCAATTTTGTCCTCCGGTACCCGAACCTGCTGAGAAACGCTATCTATTACCAGCCCAAGATATGACAACTGTGTGGTCGGGCCTTCCGTTTTTTCTCGCGCTATGGGCACCCCAAATCGTTCGCAAATTGCTTCAAAACAATGCATTGCCCGCCTGCAATCCTCCGAGGCAGGGCCGCCTGCAAAAAAGAAATCATCCAAATAATGGACAATATTTTGCGACTTCGCAACTTTTCTCGCGCAAAACTCTAAAAAAGTACTAAAACATTCAAAAGTGGAACAAGAAACTGCGCAGCCCATCGGCAAACAACGATCAAAATAGTAACGACCATCTATATACATCCCAAGCAACTCAAAATCTTTTGGGTGAACAGGCAAGAGCCTGAAAGCTGACTTAATGTCAGTCTTTCCCATAAGGGCACCCCGCCCCAATTGCGTCACAATATCTACCGCCGAATCAAAGGACGAATATGTTACTGTACACTGCCCCTCCGGTATGCCATCATTAACTGAATTTCCCCTGGGTGCCGATAAATGTTGAATCATACGGAACTCCCCTGGGGCCTTTTTGGGCACCAACCCCACTGGTGAACACCTCATATTCTCGAAGGGAGGAACAACAAAAGGCCCAACTATCCTACCTAAGTCTATTTCATCCCTCAATTTCTTTTTCAACGCATCCATGTGCTCGAATGCTGATTTCAGGTTTTTAACAACCAATGGGACCCTGTCCCCTTCAAAATGTAATGAAAAACCAAACTTAAAACCATTATACAAGCACTGAGCATGCTCCTGATTAGGATAAGTAGCTAACATGGGCACCAAACGTGCTAACTTAATAGGGGTCGGAGCAATAGACGACACCGCACTAGCCGTAGACCTATTTACTGCCAGCGGGACTGGAACCGGCCCGCCCTTGGCTACACTGCTTAGCCCCATGACCTGTCGCCTGGCAGCGGGAACACTTGTGCTCATAGATGCAAGCTTTGCCTCGCATGCACTTGCCTCTATTAAAGGCAAAGCACACGCCTCGGCTGGGTGTGCCATTGGCTCCGGGTCCCTTTCCTCCGAAGGGAAAAGATTTTTTCGCGCCGTACTCCCCTCTGTAGAACTGATGGCGAGGGGCATGGGGTAAATTGTGGCGCTGCCGCGGACCATTAGAGGCCACCAGCATCAACCACAACTCGGCGTCGACGCTCGCCCAGGATCGCCCGGGTAAACGCGCCTGCTTGCTCCTAAACTGAGTGTCATAGTCACGCCAGCCATAACCTGCAAACGCACGGGCTGCATGCCTTATCAAATCCATATATTTCATGAGCTCCCTGCTCCTTTCCATGTGCTTCTCAGTGTAAATTGAGGCAAATACTAGAAACACCGAAGTCCACTGCTCTACCGACATGATTTTCTTAGCCTTTGATTGAGGTTGAAGTTGCAAACCAAGGCCAGATCCCGATTGACACAAACTCAAAGTGGTGTCACCTACACTCAAGGCCCCAAACTCATCACGTGCATTATTATGCTTAAGGAGCACTCCCAAATCTATATATTCACTTGCCCAAATTTTTTCCTTCAGTGAGATAGCCACTTCCACACCTAGTGGGTCGCATGCGCTAATAAATGGTTCCGGTGCCCCCAACACGGCAGAAAGCCTAGGCGCCTGGGGCTCAGATCTCTCAACACCGACCTCCACTAGATCTAGGCCTAGATCTTCGGCTACCCCTGCCGACCGCGCCGGCACTGAAACTGCTGGCTGAGCCTGCCCCGAGCTACCGGTATCCGACTCCTGTGCTACTATCTCATGCCAAGCAATAGATCTGCCCACGGGCGCCTGGCCTTCCCGCCCCACTAGATCTAGATCTAGCTCTGCCATTTTATCACTAACTTTAGACCTAGGCCTACCACTTTTTTCATCAACATCGACAACTTGAGACTGAGAGGGATTTAACTCACCGCTCCTTCCTGGCCCGTTGTTGCCGCCTCCCAGCCCCAGATCCACACTTGCGGGGGTTGACGTCGCCCGTGGACCTCTCGGCCGACCCGGCCTCCTCTTCGGTGTGTCATCTCCCTTCCTCGCACCTGCGGTCGTTATTTTCTTGGCCTTAACCTTTGGCATGATCAACTCGCGAAACTAGAGTTAGACTCGAAGCTCCGTCACTCAGCCCAAGTCCAATGAATCCTGGATGCAATCACCTCCAAAGTTCAATCAAGCGAACCGCCAAGAAAAAATTCAATCCTGAAGTTGCAAACTGAATCTTTTAGGTCCACAAATCGGCACAGCTAACTTAGTCTTAGTTCTACGGCAACAATTCCTGAGGCTGAAGTCTGAAGACAGTAAAAAACTGAAATCAGCGTCTGTATAATCCAATAAAAGTATGAATCCTTTGTGTAGATATCCGGTATAGGTAGCTAGACAAATGTCGAAATATCTGCCACCTAGGCCTAGTGTCCAATTCTAGTTGCCAGTGCCGAAAGAAAATTTTCAAAAAATTTTGTAAGCACGCTTTACACATGCACCGTCATCTCTCTTCATTGAAAGCCAAAACGAAAATGAAGCATTCCCCGCACTTTTATCCGCGCATAGCTCAACCGCGGCAAATGTCTGGCATTGTGCCCAAATTCTTTGGCGCGGGCGCCAAAAAGCGCTGCCCCGCCCTTTACGGGTCGGGTCACGAGCCCTTTCTCGGGCAACCACGCCCCCTTTCAAAATCAAAACAAACTAAAATGTGTATTTTGCTAGCCCGCTAATAAATCATTTTAAATCGTCAAGCCGTCTTTAAAATCCATTAAAATTAATTACAAAATTGCCAAGAATGTAGATTTTACATTGCAGAATTTTCAAATTATCTTAATTAAGATTAATTATATTCCTTAAGCGCCCGTACAATATTTGGAAGGGCACTGTATTGAAATTTGTCTTATACTTGAATAATTCTACACTGCAAAAACTCTGGTGTTGATTTAACACCGGCCCGGAATCTGTATATGTCCACACCAAACAAGTGTTAAACACCACCAGTTTCGTTTTGGTCTAACACCAGATAGGTGTTTATACAACGCCAATTAGTATTAAAACATCATCGGTTTGATTCCAAACTGGTGTTTTTTTTCAATACTTCTCTGGTGTGGACATGGCTGGTGATAAATCAACACCCGAGTTTTTGCAGTAAATTGGTTCACATTTTGTATATTGAAATTATTACTTCAGGTTGTTTCAATTTATGTAACCAAATATGCAGGCACATCTCGTTTTAACTGCACATTTTGGTAACAAAATGATCTTTCATGCACTATCGGTACATAACGGTTAAAAATTTCTTTTACCAAAATGAGCCGTAACAAGGGGCCACTTGATGATTCATCTTACAGTTCTTTTACACTACGGATGATACCGTACGCAGCGGGGGGCAGAGGGGAAGTTGTATCCCCCCAAAAAATAATGACATTTTTTCACTGAAAACATTTACAAAATTAATCATAAGTGTGCACGAAATCCTTCATTTTCACTTTAGAAAATGTAAAAGCGCCCCCATGGCCAGCTCAGTCGATTTGCTCCCTCGCTTTTGAGTTTAATAAAAAAAAAGGTTAATACGTGTCCCCCCCTGAAAAATTCTTATGACCATGGTCATCTCCCAGCCATTGAACACAAATGGACACCCCGATAAGTTGATATTTCATTTTGCCATATTTTTAAAGGACAGGTCCACCCCAACAAAAATTTGGTTTGAATAAAAAGAGAAAAATAAAACGAGTTATTATGACATTCTAAAATTTCGCGTAATTAAAAAAAGTTTTATTCCCATTCTGGTCGGTATGCAAATGAGAAGACTGATGACATTATCCACTCACTATCTCTTTTGTATTTCATTACTTGAAATAAGATCATTTTCATTTTCTCCTCAATGGCATGAGAAACAAACGTTTATTCCTTCCTGACCATTAGGAATTTCCATTGTTTTAATATTCTTTGGTTTAAACAAGAGGGTCCTTATTGTGAAATCAGTAAAAATTGAATTATTGTATAATGCAAACAATAAAAGAAAAAAATTAAGCTACATCATTCTCTCATTTGCATATTACTGAGTTATTATAACTGTTTGTCAAAAAATAAGCGAAACTTTGGCTCATGGTTTTGCGAAATTTCGATCGACAGAATTAAAAATGGCAAAGGTTATGGAAAAGGGCGTGGGCACTCAACTTTATGCGAGAGACGCGTTTCACATGTTAAACGCGCATAACTTTGGTAACCGGGGGGAGGGGGGGGGGCTAGAGATTTAATTTTTGTCTCATTTCGAATATTGATGCTACTATAGTATAATCAACATTTTTCACAATTTATCTCAAAAATTCCTTATGGCCGAATGGAAACATTGTCATGATATTGGTATCATTTGAAAGTGGATAATAAACCGTATTATGGTTGATAGACACATTTTGTTGTACTGTACATTTTAAACTTAAGGATTGATATAATTTCAATTATTATTACGCCTCACACACTCATTGTAAATATTTGTAAATACTTGTGGAATATAATATGTTTATTTTGTTTTCTTTATTTTGTTTTTCTTTTTCTTTCCCTTCTTTGTGTAATCGTTAGTTTTGACTTTTCAGTAATGTTTTATATTTATGCATGTATTTCATATATCCAAAGGTCTGACAACAGCTCAAGCATCTGCTTATTTTGTCATACCACTGCATGTCTGCAACCTTGTTATAATCAGTTATGTTAATGTTATGTTAATCATCATAATTATGGGCTATTCCACGGTTACTCACGTTACATTTGGAGACACCTTGACTCATACTTGGAGCTGTAACTCCATTATTATTGATAGGAACTAAACATCTCCGTATCACAACAAAGTACACAGTCTGACTATCCTTTGTATAAAAACAAAACTTGTGAAATTCTATTATGCTCCTGGCAAATCTTTGGAATGTGTCGGTTACTCACGTTACAGATTTGTCCCAACCTGTGGAATTGTCATTATACATTATTATAATGTAATCAATTTTGTGATGGTCACACTATGTACATTATCATGACATGCAGATACGAATAAATAAATCAATCGTACGGGGCATGCATCTCATTGGTCAATAATAAAGTTATATTGGGGTATTCATGTGAAAAACTGATTACCAACAAACATATTTGATTATGGCTAAATTAAGGGCGAAAATGTTTTGTGTCGTACGGGACTCAGAAATGTCCCGTACGACACACAACATTTTCACATCTAATTCAACAATGAACAGCTTATTTTTGTTGGTTGTCATGTTTTCACATGTCTACCCAATAGTACTCTATTATTACCACAAAACAAACTCAAGTTCATCGTTTTTTGGACTATAGGTTGAAAAATGTTGCGAAGATAGCTGATTTTTCTAGCATGGAATCGCCCTAATATAGGATTTCCCGGCCAAAATCGGGATTAAATGGTGAGTATAGCATTGATTTGAACTTTCCTTTCTTTCAAATTCGACGGATTCCGTACATACGGGATATTTTTGCTTTATATGGAAGTTTCTTCTTAACTGATGAAGAATGCCCTTCTTTTGCGAATCGTCATTCTATTCAGCACAAATCGGGTTACGGTTCTCGCGACAGCATGATTTTATCATTGAATTTCGTTTATAGCAATCAAATTAGCACAATGTGCATTATAATTTGCCTTTATGCGTTTTTTTGCAGTGCTCATTTAATTGATTCCCTTTCTTTAATTTGTATTTACCTTTATCTTTTTTTATCTTTATAAGAGTATTCTTTTTTTTCTTCAGCTTTTTTTTTATTTTTGTTTTTGTTTTTTGTATGAATTCATGACAATGGGTGATTAATGCTCGTTTTTCAATTAAAATGCTCAACCTAAGAATTTATCTAATGTTATTTAATCAGCATACAACATGAAAGAACAAAAATGATGTACCATTCATTTATATATTTGTGATTTATCTTATATTCATCATAACTTAATCGTGGGTCATGGGGAAAGAGGTGGTTACATAATGTAACTGTGGCTTGTTCTGCTTCTCAATCTCTTCTTTCTCGATCTCATACTTCTTACAAACAATACGGTCAGCGTTCTTTCTCTTATGCAGCTTCATTACTTTGGAACAATCTCCCCCCTACAAATTTGCAATGCAAATAGTGTTAATACATTTAAAGTTATGCTTAAAACTCATCTTTTTAAATCTTAAATATCATATGTTTATTGGCCCTATTGATGGTATTTCTTCATTCATGATCTGGGGAAAAAGTTGTAAATTGTAATATTAGTTTTGATACATTTTGTTGTGCAAAGTATTTCTATTCTATTTTATATTTCCTTTATACTTCATTTTCCTCTCTCTCAACCGCTTAGAGGCAATTTTGTGATTTTGCGGTATATAAAAAATTGTTTATTATTATTATTATTGTTCAGCGAAGGGGGCAGGTGAGGGTAACACAGATGTGACCATATTTTCTTAATATGCCATAGACAATTCTGAATTGGCCCATATACTTTTTTTTTTCTTGAAAACGAATACTAGTAAATGAAATAACATAGTGGATCACAACATCAGACAGGAATTTTTCGACACATTCCTAGATTTGTAAAAACTTGTATATATTCATCTGCATTCTTAACTTGAATGATCCCTTAAACAAGGAATTCCAATCGGTAAATGCCAGATTTGACGCTTAGATAATCACTGATTATTTTGAATGCTAACTGGCTCGTTTTTTTTAATTCAATGAAAAGAACACACACACCTTCGACAGACATACTAAATCTCATAAAAATAAAAATATTTGCACGACAAAACCGATCTAAGCTAATTCAAAAGCCAAAAATATTGCTTCAAATGAAAATCGCGTGAATTTCGCCGGGAAATCCTAGACATCAAGCAACGCATCGGTTTCACACACTTTCGCAGTAACGTGTCTGATAAAAACAGAATCAAGATTACAACAACAACAAAAATCATCAATATCATATACATAATCATAAATGATATCAAAATTTGAGTCATTATCAAGGCAATGCATAGTAGCATAAATAAACATTTTTTTTTACACAAGTGAAAACTTGAAAATGACTATATCAGAATGGGAAAACTACAAATCCTATTATGTATTTACTGGATGGATAAACCACTGAACTGAAATTAATAATTCAATAATAGTGGAACTATACGAAATTGAAATCGGGTGAAACAATAAGTATATATTAATACATTTCCAGTGTGAAGACTTTGACGACTCAGTTATTACACACATACACGCACACCACACCCTTACTTATAAATCAAATTCAAAACGGCGCCACATAATGTTCACTGAACCCCTCCCCACTAAACTGAACGTAACGATTCAGTTAGGAGAACTATACGAAATAGACATTGGATGAAAGAATAACTATAAAGTAATAGGCCTTCATCATCATGTCCAGCGTTTTTTCTTGATATTAATACACACACATACACCGACATCCACCCACACACACACATGCATATAGAAGAAGTTCAAAATGACGCCACATTGTTGTGTAATGAAGTAGAATCCAAGCCCGGAGTGACGGAAAGGGAATGATGAAATCAAATATGAATATAGGAATAGTCTAGGGCCTTTTAGGCGGCCGTAAGGCGAGTTGAAAAAACAGCTAAATTTTAGGCGGTTTGAATGAAAACAAATAAACCGCCATTCTCGACTCGCCGTATCAATAAATTGAGACGTACAGTAAATTGTACACATAGTTAAAAGGAAATGTCCTTGTTATCGATAAAAAATAGACTACACACATCCATTCTAAAGGTATTGAAATCTTATTAATACACACATATACCTACATTGTATTTAAAATTGGCGCCTCAAAATGGCATCATAATAATGGCAACACATCCGATTCAAAATGACGCCACAAAGATGTCACCACAATCCTTGAAGAATTGAAATAAGGTGTAACATCTTAATTAATGCGCATCTTAATTAATACACACACACATAGGCCTACTATAGAACTACATTGCATTAACATGGCGCCATAATGGCGCCACAATGACCGATTCAAAATGACGCCACGAAGATGTCATCACAATCCCTGAAGAATTGAAATAAGGTATGACTTCTTGATTAATATGCATCTTAATTAATACACACACACACACATAGGCCTACTATAGAACTACATTGCATTAACATGGCGCCTCAAAATGGCGCCATAATGGCGCCACAATGATCGATTCAAAATGACGCCACGAAGATGTCACCACAATCCCTGAAGAATTGAAATAAGGTATGACTTCTTGATTAATATGCATCTTAATTAATACACACACACACATAGGCCTACTATAGAACTACATTGCATTAACATGGCGCCTCAAAATGGCGCCATAATGGCGCCACAATGACCGATTCAAAATGACGCCACGAAGATGTCACCACAATCCCTGAAGAATTGAAATAAGGTATGACTTCTTGATTAATATGCATCTTAATTAACACACACACACACATAGGCCTACTATAGAACTACATTGCATTAACATGGCGCCTCAAAATGGCGCCATAATGGCGCCACAATGACCGATTCAAAATGACGCCACGAAGATGTCACCACAATCCCTGAAGAATTGAAATAAGGTATGACTTCTTGATTAATATGCATCTTAATTAATACACACACACACATAGGCCTACTATAGAACTACATTGCATTAACATGGCGCCTCAAAATGGCGCCATAATGGCGCCACAATGACCGATTCAAAATGACGCCACGAAGATGTCACCACAATCCCTGAAGAATTGAAATAAGGTATGACTTCTTGATTAATATGCATCTTAATTAACACACACATACACATAGGCCTACTATAGAACTACATTGCATTAACATGGCGCCTCAAAATGGCGCCGTAATGGCGCCACAATGACCGATTCAAAATGACGCCACGAAGATGTCACCACAATCCCTGAAGAATTGAAATAAGGTATGACTTCTTGATTAATATGCATCTTAATTAACACATACACACACATAGGCCTACTATAGAACTACATTGCATTTAAACATGGCGCCTCAAATGGCGCCCCAATGACCGATTTAAAATGACGCCACAAAGATGTCACCAAAATCCTTGGAGAATTAATATAAAATGAAAAATAAAGCGGTAAAATCGTATATTAGTATACATGACGACTATTCAATGTCTTAATCCTGCAAGCATAAAAAATGGTAAATGGTATAGCATATTGGTATATAGGCCCTACAGAATAAAACGGAAGTTCACTCACCGAACATATGACAAAATTGTGAAGAGAATTGAACCGGGGTTCGAATTTATACGATACCATGACCTGGTCCCCCACCTTTGACCATGATCACTGAACTACATCCAGTGACTTAAGGGAAATCTTCTTAAGTAGCTTAAATGTCTTTTATAACATTGTCTTTCTATAGCTCACTGGGAGACTTCTTTGTGATGATAGATTCACTAGTCGAATTTAAAAAAAATATCTTAGTCTTACTCCCCAAATACCCAATTTGAGTGGTATATATCATGCATAATTAATTATTGTCATTATCATTATGATCTATTACTATTGTCATGATTGTCATTATTATTACTAAAAATGCAAAGTTTAGATGGAATGAGATGAAGTTGTTGGATAAAAATATGGAATTCAAATATATCATCATGCAATTCCCGATTTGTATCTTATTTTCTATAAGAGTTTAAACTTTTAGACTACGCAATTTGAAAACGGGGGCAGCGCCGGTATCTTAAAATGGGAGGGTAAGATGTGAACAACAGGGGTAGTATAAGGGACGTCGCTAAACCATTTCCAGGTGGAGGGGTGGGGGTGGAGGCCCTTGATTACCGACAAGTATCGGTACCGATTACCCCCACGTCCGACGACTATGAGGTAGTCATCGTATTCCCATGGAGGTCAGCAACTCATTAAAAGGACACATAACTCACTAATTATTGATGTGAGCTGGAATCATGAGATAATAATTTTGACATTTCGACCTGACATTCTAAACACGCTTTTGATTGATAAAGAATAACAAACAATTACTGCGGTAGCGAAGCGATCTGAATATTTCCTAGATTTTTACCAAAAACGGGAAATTTTATACTTTTTTTTAATTATGAAAAGAAAAGGGTGTCATGCCTAATAAATGATTTTAGTGCGAAACGAGAGCTAAGGACCTTTGAAATTTTTTACTTGACAATTTAACACTGAGAGCAAGTTGTGTATTTCAAGAAACAATACGAGTGCGAGCCGATATTTTGTGTATACTGACCCAAACTCATGAAAATGGTAACTTTTTAAGAACTGTTCAACATGAAGCCCTACATGCTTGACCCGACAATTTATTATTTTTTTGCAGGCGTCAGTCCAACAGTCCTGTGCATATGTACAGATTACCTCAAAACTGAATTCATCTATTCACCCTCACCTTTTCTCATTCATTTTCCTATTTCTCCTTTTTCCCTTTCTTTTTTTTTCTTTCTCCCTCTTGTTCCTCCATCCTCGTGTTTCCCCTATTTTCTTTCCACTTCCCCTTTTTTCCACTCCTTTTATTTTGTACATTACTTTTCCGACAGGAGCAGGGGCCGCGGAACAAGTTCAAAGAGGGTAGGGGTTGGCATAGGCGGCGGAAGCGGGGGGGACGTGTCCCCCCCCCCCCTAAATTTGAGGTGGGGGGACGGTCCCCCCTAATTTTTTTTGTGATTACCTTTTTTGCTTGTCAATTTTTTTCCCAACGTCCCCCCCTAAAGTCACGTGGACCCCCCTTGAAACGTGTGTTGTCCCCCCCCCCCTAAAATTTAGGTTGATGACTTTTTTTTTTTTTTTGCTTGTCTAAAATTTTTTGGGACGCTTGTCCAATTTTTTACCTGTTACCATCCCAAAATTTCAGGTGGACACCCCCTAAATTTTTGGGCTTCCGCCGCCAATGGGGGTTGGGTGCTAAGCCAAAAATGGGGGAGGGGCTGACCGTGCCATAAAATCACAATTATATGGTAATTTTGAGGTTTTTGTACACGGTTTTGGAAAAAAAAGTGAGTGGCTGAAGCTCCCAAGCACCCCCCGCTTTTGCGGTCCCTGGGGAGTGCAGAGGAAGAGAGGAGGAGGTCGAAGGTGTGAGGGGTTGAGGGGGCATTGCCCCCCCCCCACAAAGAGAGAGAGAGATAGAAGGTGGAAATGAACGGAAAGGAGATGCGTGAGAGGTAAAAGAAAGTAAAGGAAGAGGGGGAAAAGAAAGGAGAGAGAGAAAGACAAGGGAGAGAAGAGAAAGGGATAGGATGTTTCCGCAACCTCTGTTGACTCCATCAAAAACAGGCTGGACAAACACTGGTCCTACTAATACCAATGTTTCTTTTAAACATTCGTCCACCCTCTACTCAACATGACTTGTATGTAATTAATTCATTACACAAAGTAAGGAAATAATTGATTTCTTATGTACACAGTGATTCCTATTATGTACTCTTGTTATTATTTGTACTTTGTGTATATTTTTACTGTTGCATCATGTGATTGTTTTTTTTAATGTCAAGTTCACCCCAGAAAAATGTTGATTTGAATAAATAAAGAAAAATCATGAAAGCATTATGCTGAAAATTTCATCGAAATCGGATGTAAAATAACAAAGACAAGTTAAATTTTCGCTTATTTTTAACAAAACAGTGACATGCAAATGAGACAGTCGATGATGTCCCTCACTCACTATTTTTTTTTTTTTAATTTTTGAATTATATATTTCATTTTTTTTACAGATGTGACAATAGGATACCAACTTGATTGAACCTTATAGTATTAAACAATACTAATTGCACATGTTCAGGGAGGAATTAATCTTTGTTGCACAGGACAGTAGGCAAACAATTGGAATATTTCATATTTCACATAATAAAATGCAAAAGAAATAGTGAGTGATGTCATCAGTCTCATTTGCATACCGACAAGGATGTGAATATAACTGTTTCGTGAAATTAAGCGAAATTTTAAAACAGTTTTTTTTTATTTTGCATCCAATTTTGATAAAATTTTAAGTGTTAGGCTTGTTGAATTTTTCTCTTTTTATTCGAATCAACTTTTTTGTTGGGGTGGACTTGTCCTTTAAAGAAGCGATTAAAGAAGAATTTATTAGTCAAGTGGGTGCAAACACTAGGAACGACCGGAAGTCTACAGGCTTGCCTTATACACTGATGATAATGATGATGATGATGGTGATTATGGTGATAGTGATGACGGTGATAATGATGATAATGTTGATAATGATGAGAAAATACAAATTTGAAAGAGTGACAATAAAATGAAGAGAAATGAAAAGGGAAAGGGGAAAGCAAAGAAGGGAAAGGAAGAAAAGGAGAAAGAAGATGGGAGAGAAAAGGAATCACCAAGAGACAGAGGAGGGTAAGAAGGGTAGTAAAGAGGGGAGACGGGAAAAAGGAGAAAGAAAGAAGAGAGAGAGAAAGGGAAGGGGGCCAAGAAAATGAAGGAAACAAGAAATTGGAGAGAGTGAGAAAAAAAGAGAGGGGAAATTAAAAAGCAAAGATAGGAAAGGGGAATAGAGAGGGTGTACATTGGACAGTAAGGGAATGCCTAAAGGGGCAATTGGAAAGAAATGAACGAAAACTATGAAGGTATCAACGAAAAGAAGAGAGATACCAATAATGAAAAGAGGGAAATCAAAGGAAAGAAAAGTTCCTGTGCTTGCTTTATACTCTATTTACACATGGAACTAACTGCATATTGGTGGTTTGAATTAAAATTTTCTACTGGCTTGGGCGATCCCGATCCGTTGACCGCTAGATAGACAGATTTTCGACACTTATAATTTCCTTTATCGGGTGAAGGTGGGTTCTGAACAATGACAAAGAAAATTATAATTGGTATAGTGTCGAAAATCTGGCGGTCAATCGGATCGGGATCGCCCTAGCCACTAACCCGTCTCTGTGGTCTTGTGGTTAAGGCACCAACGTTCAAAGCTGGGGGCCTGGGTTGGATTCCCGGCAGAGACATTTTTTGGGGCATCACCAATTTTTCCAAAGTGTAGATATAACATATATATATATATATATATATATATATATATATATATATATATATATATATATATATAAATGTTTATATATATGTTTGTATATATATGTTTGTTTGTATGTTTGTTTGTATGTATGTATGTATGTATATATATATATGTATATATATATATATGTATATATATATATATATATGTATGTATATATATGTATGTATATATATATATATGTTCTATATATATGTTCTATGTATATATATATATATGCTCTCTCTCTCTCTCTCTCTCCCCCCCCCCCCCCTCTCTCTCTCTCTATATATATATATATATATATGTGTGTGTGTATGTGTGTGTGTGTTTTATATACATATATATATATATATATATATATGTTCTATTACAAATCAATAAAAAAAAAATCATCCAAGGCTTCGTCTGACGCATACAGATTATACTAATACATGTAGTATACATCTCTATGGTCGACGTCGATGCCAAAAAACAAACAGCGCCCGCTATGGCCAGCACAGTATTATTATGCTGCTCTATTAAATCAATGTGGATCGACAGTCGAAGAGGTGAGTAGTTTTAATTTAACTTTTTTTCACCATTGTTACGGAGGTAACCTTAATATTAGGAGCTATAAATGTATTTAAAAACTTCATGTTATTCGCCGTTAAACACAGTTTTCCGAAGTCTAGATCTAGCACTGGAATGATGGAAGGACCATAAATAACATCGTTTTCCCCTTCTCTCCGCGTGCACATCCACATCTTTTGGCACGCAATTCTTATGCACACATTTCAAATGAGGATTTACCACGATTTCGTGATACATGACCTGGAATTGCACAGGGGATATATAGCATCATCAGTGTATGGGGGGGGGGGACCTAAAGCTAGGCACTTTGTTTATGGCAAGTTCCCCAACTGCGCACATGCATATCCGCGCGATTCGAGTAAAAGAAGATCCGCGATGAACACAGAGTTTACACATGCAATACACAGACAGATATTCATTAAAAAATCAAAATGGTGGGAAAATAATTTTTATTTTTGTGCATTTCATGTGATGGCTTCATCAAAATGCAGCCTTTCTCATCAGAATCCCTGAAATGGTGTGCAAAGCGAAAGGGTGCGCAGACATGGGGTGCCTTTTTTGTTTTATTAATCTGAAAATTACTGCAGAGGTTTTTTCTAAAATTCTAAGAAAATTATGTTTTCACATTTTTATGAGATATCTGGTACACTTACGCAGGGCTCCACAGGCCACACTAACCCATTTTTTCTACTGGTCCAACCTATTCATGTCGGACCGATAGATACCCAGTTTTTCAAATTTTTACTGGTCCGAACCTAACATCTACTGGTTCCAAAAAATAAAAAAACATTGAAAATAAGCTGCAAGTTTATTTTTCTAGCCTTTCGTTACCCCTCCCCCAAAATAAAATGAAGGACAGAAAGAAAGCAAGACAGAAACGAAGAAAAAAGGAAGGAAGTAAGGAAAAGAAAGGATAGATGTGAAGGAAGGAAAAAACGAAAGAACTAAAGAAGGAAAGGAAGGAAGGAATAATGAAGGAACAAAAAAAAGGAAGGAAGGATGGAAGGAAGGAAGGAATCCAGAAAGTAGTAAAGGAAAGAAGAGCCAATAAAAAACAAGCTGCAAGTTTATTTTTCTAGCCTTTCGTTACCCCTCCCCCAAAATAAAATGAAGGAAAGAAAGCAAGACAGAAACGAAGAAAGAAGGAAGGAAAAGAAAGGATAGATGTGAAGGAAGGAAAAAAAGAAAGAACTAAAGAAGGAAAGGAAGGAAGGAATAATGAAGGAACAAAAAAGAAGGAAGGAAGGAGTAAAGGAAAGAAGAGCCAATTGAAAACAAGCTGCAAGTTTATTTTTCTAGCCTTTCGTTACCCCTCCCCCAAAATAAAATGAAGGACAGAAAGAAAGCAAGACAGAAACGAAGAAAGAAGGAAGGAAAAGAAAGGATAGATGTGAAGGAAGGAAAAAAAGAAAGAACTAAAGAAGGAAAGGAAGGAAGGAATAATGAAGGAACAAAAAAAGGAAGGAAGGAAGGAATCCAGAAAGTATTAAAGGAAAGAAGAGCCAATAAAAAAGAAAGGGTAAAAGGAGAGATGGACAAAAGAGAGGAAGGATTGAAAGAAGGAATTAAGGAAGAAATAAAGGAAAGTTAAAATGATAGATAAAAGGAAAGAAATAAATGAAGGAAGGGAAAGAAAGAAGCAAGCAATATAAAAAAAGAAAAGTAAAAAAGAACAGATGATAGGAAAAAAAGACAAAGGAAGGAAGGAAGCAAGCAGTCAAAAAGAAAGGAAAGGTAAAAGGATAGATTTAACAAAGGGAAAAAGGAAAGAACAAGACAGATAGAAGAAAGGAAGGAATGAATGTACGAGAGAAAGGGCTGAAAGAAAGAAATTTAAAAAAAAACAAAGGGTTAATAAATGATGGATGGAAGAAGAAAGAAACAAAGAAAGTAACAAAGATTGAAGGAAAGAAAAAGGTAAAAGGAAGAAGAGAAGAGATGAATATAGATGGACTCAAGAATTAAAGAAAGAAAAATATCAAGAAAGAAGGAAGGAAGGGGAGAAAGAGAGAGAGAAAAAAGAAATAGAGAAAAATATTTTTTTAAAGGATAGAAAGAAGGAACTAAAGAAAAAAGGGAAATTAAAAAAGAAAGACAATAAAAAAAAATGAAAGATTGAAAAGAAAGAAGTAAAGAAAGATAAGCAAAAAACAGAGAAAGAAAGCTATAACTATCATAAATAATTTATCAGTTTATAGCTATGAAAGAAAGTCAGAAACCAAGTGTATCAACACACGCATCAATGCATATGTGCTATTATGGGCTGTTATGTATTCAGACGATATCACCCAAAACCCGATCTGTTTGAACCAAAACAGAAGTGAAAATTTCTCCTTTTACTGCTTACAAATGACAGAGTTACTCAAATTTTTTGGAAATATGGACATTATAAGAGCCTTTCATGAGTATGAACCGTGAATTTTGACAGTTCTGTGAGAGATTTCTGCCAGAGTTTAGCCAAGCTTCGTTCGCACAGCCAGTTGAGAATTTACCATGTGGGTTGTGTGGCTGGCTACATGTACAGTGTATGCTACTCTAGTAACAGTTCCGTGCGATCCATTCTGTGTGTATTCTGTGTGTGAATGACATACCGTAAGTAACGGTGTATTAACCGCACCCGTGTATTAACCGCACCCCCGACTTTGGACTAAAAAAAAAAAAAATCTTACATTTACATGCATATTTGAGGTACGAAGAAACAAAATCTAAGTTTTTAAGATTTCAAAGTATCCAAAGAGATTTATACCGGTATGCGGAAATCTGCTGTTCTTGATCAATTCATCTACAAATGTTAGAAAGAAAGAACGGTCCCGACAATATTGGCGACTTACACACTCACCTCACAGTCACAGTGTACACGCACACACACAGCACTGCCATTACATTGCAAACTACGATACAGTACCAGTCATGCCAGTACATAAAATTATGATCTGTGTCTTTCCAAGCGTAGGAGGAAGAAACATTCACATTTCTTGCATCACAACCTCACAATCACTGTCAGAAATTTGATGTCTTAGCATGAATTTTGGATACGGGATTACAGGAAGGTTCAAGAAACAAAAAATTGACATTTTGTCCAGTTGTTTTTTACGGCTTCGTGCCGTCTCTCTCGTGCGTGGTTTACATGGTATCTTATGAAAAACAAACAGGAAGGCAAAAAAAAAATCTGGCGCGAAACGGGACTTTGAATAGCGCCAGCTTAAGTCGCGCTATAACCACATTCCAACGCAATCTCTAGCTAAGCAGCAAGCTCACTCAACTCTCGCTCATCGGTGACAAAAATATTACCGAGTATGCTTGGCGTCTCTTTTAAATTAGCCAGGGAACTTCACTACTTTGAATCGAGAATAAAGTCAAAATTAGTGTCATGAAGGTGGGTGCGTTTGTTATGGACAACATTTAATTAAGATCGTTCGCTTCCCATTACCCGCGGCTCATACCCCTCTAAACGACATTGCCTGGGCGGCTACGCCCAGCCACTCGATGTGTTGTGAACTGGCAGACATCGTACATGTACGGGAGGGGTTACGGCGGGCTGGCTCGGACCCGTCACCGTGTATAAACTGCACCCCTGACTTTTGCTTCTATCCCGCCGAGAAAAAGGTGCGGTTAATACACCGTTACTTACGGTAATTTCACGGGGGAAATGGTTTGCAGTGAATTTGACCATTTCTGGAAAAGTAATTGGCCTAACAATGGTTTTAATTACTGGGGGGTGTTTCACAAAGATTTAAGTATGACTTAGAGTCGCACTTAAATACCGAGTTGCGTACGGTATGAAAGGCTTGACCGCATTGGTCAGATTGTGTCATGAGGACGCGCACTAATGCGTATCTATCAATAAGATCGCGCGTTGCATATCATGTACGAGTCGGCATTTAAGTGCGACTTAAGTCATGCTTAAATCTTTGTGAAACACCCCCCTGGTCATGTTGGACCCTTAAATCTTGCTATTTTTGGAAAGATTACTGGCCCGACAATGATATTTTTTACTGGTCATGTCGGACCAGTAAATCTTCCTATTTCTGAAAATCTACTGGCCCGACAGCGATTTTTACCGGTCAGGGACCGTCGGACCGCTGCTAATGTCGAGCCCTGACTTACGGTACTTATATAAGGAACATTATCATTAAGGATGCCACCCCAAAAATTGAAATGGTGTAAATCTAGTTTTAAATAGGTTAAATGGAATAAGCTTTGAAGCACGAGTAAAATAACACCAAGATCATCAAAATTGGACCAGGGGTTGCCGAGATACTGCCAATTCAAATTTTGAAAAAAAGCTGATTTCCTGCCAAAAAGTGGCCAAAATAGCAAAATTGTGTTTTTTGCCATTTTTACAGCTACCCATTTTAAAATTTGATGAAGTATAGAGGTTGCTTTTTCTTGGGGCACCTCACATGTCAACCACCAACAAGTACCTGAAAAATTGGGTCCAAACTACTTTTGGTTGTCATATTAACGGAGTTAAAAAAAATGGGGAAAACATAATTTTCGTTTCTGGGGATTTATTCAACAATATCTGACATTTTACTGTAATCCCCATGCACCGACGGTAAAGTGTCCGTGTGGGCTCCCATTTGTTATAACCGCATATATTCGTAATTCCAAAGCTTCGTAATTCCCAAGGTTCGGTTATTCCGAAGGTTCGTATTTCCGAAGGTTCGTAATTCCGAAGGTTCGTCAATCCGAAAACGAAATAAGGTTCGTAATTCCGAAGGTTCGTTAATCCGAAAACGAAATAAGGTTCGTAATTCCGAAGGTTCGTTAATCCGAAAACAAAATGAGGTTCGTAATTCCGAAGGTTCGTCAATCCGAAAACGAAATAAGGTTCGTTAATCCGAAAGCGAAATAAGGTTCGTAATTCCGAAGGTTCGTTAATCCGAAAACGAAATAAGGTTCGTTAATCCGAAAATTAAATAAGGTTCGTATTTCCGAAAATGAAAAATTATTCATTTTGGTAACAAAAACGGTGTTGTCATTACAAGATTACACGATATTATGCAATGACGATCGATGATACATGCATGTGTTGTGGCCAAAAGCATGTATTTCATTAAGAATAGGCGCCCTGATCAAGCATACATTGTAGGCTAACTTCGATTTTATCTGAGCAATTGCTGCCTAATAAAGATGCAGGGGATCAAGTGTGTTGGTCGCGTGCGAGTAACCTCTAGATAATAGGATTTGTATTGGAGGGGATGTCATTTTTAATAACAGCTTCTGCTGGTAATGAAAATAATACTATAATAATGATCCTTGTGAGATGTTGAAAGCGAGAATTGCAAGCTCAAACTAGTAGACATTCCATGTAACAAGACGTGAACTTAAAAATTCTGAGCAGTTTTTTTAATCGTGAGAAAGATGTGTATCTCTCTAAAGAAATTATTAACGCGAGGGCGAGTTGTAATTTGTTTATACACTGGCCTGATTTAAGGACTGCATTTAGTGACTCATGAATATAATATATATCTCACGAACTAAATATTGAGAGCGCGAACCGCAAGCTTAAAATTTGTGATATTCGACCTGAAAACTGGACATTTTATATTTTTTGTAACCAGGAATAGAATGAGATCCTCAATAAACAATACTTGATGCGAGCGAGAAACGTGAGCCAAAATTTTCCGATTTCCAACCTGAAAACTGGACATTCTAAGCATTCTTGTAAAAAAATAATAGCTGGGAGAACAGTTTTCAGAACTGAAGTGGCTTCCCTGGGTAAATAATATCTATATCATTATCATTCTAGGCCTACATGAAATTTCCAAAAGTTTGAGCACGTGATTCGCTCGCAACATCTCACAAGGATGCCCTTTTAACAGTAATTGACCAAAAAGGCGAATTTTACATCTTCAGATTTGATTTCTTTCCCCCCCCCAACCGCTTGCTCGCTACGCTCGCAGAAATGAAACGTAAATATATAATTTATCAATCAGTGATCACTTAAATTTTTTGCTCAATTCAATTACTACAAAACACACAACCTCTTTACACAGATGATAATCTCATGGTGAAAATATACGTTTGCACCAAATTGCCCCTATTGGCCCCTTTTTTTGCTTTGCCCCCCCCCCAAGGAAAATATATTCCACCGCCACTGGTTTAAACACGCATCTTCTTCATGGCTAACTGCAAAAAAATCTTTAAATGTCCCCTTTAGATCAGGTCAGAGCTTATATATATTTAAAATTTCTGTTTGCGATCTTGCTCGCAGTTATTATCTAAAGTTAGTTACATAGGCATTTCGTTTTGAAGATCACAAACATATTGCCCATCATATTAAAAAAAATATATAGCTCACGCTCGCATTATTTAAAAAGGGTTTATCATGCTATTACATATTTACTTTATTTTATAAGTATAAAGCTAATTATTGACTGTTAGGACTACCCTTTCAAAGAAACAAACAAAAATCAACTTTAAGCTGCCGATCGAGGAAAATGTGGCTGAAAAAAATATTGCCCCCACCCCTATTTGACGAAAGTTGGATCCGCCGGGAGGGAGGCAGGGGGCACTTGCACCCCCAAAATGAAATAAAAAACAGGGAAATGAATATTTTCCAAAATGGGAAAGTTCCTTTTTCAAAAATAAATATGCCGTTTTTCGTGTTTTTTCGAAATAAAATACTCTTTTTAAAGTATACAAGTTAAGTTTTCAGGCTGGAATATTGCAAATTTTCAGCTTGCGCTTCGCACTCTCATTCGATTGGTGAAATATGCATCCTAAAGAGGTCACTAAATGCTTTCTTTAACAGGTTCCTTTTCTGGTCAGTATGTTTAAGCTGCGTTTTGCGCTCGTGTTAATTTTTTAGTTAGATGCACATCTTTTTAATGACAACAGAAATGTGCTCGGATTTTTAAAAACTTATTTTCATTTTTCATTGAAATACCCTAAAGTTTTAGCTTGTGATTCACGCTCGCAACACCTCGCAATTATGCCATTTTAAGAATAATTGTCACCAAAAACGTTTTACAACTTCACCTTTGAATTTGTTTTACCAAGCCGCTCGCTCATTACACTCTCTCCCGAAAAATAAAGCCTAAATATACGTTTTGCCATAATAAGAAATCACTTCAAAAAAGGTTTTTCTCTACTTAATCACTATCAAACACACAATGACTTCAAGCAGATGATAATCTTAAGGGGAAAATATCACCAAAGTGTCCATTTTGACGTATGAGTTTCATTTTTTGGCTTTACCCCCCAAACGAAAATTCGTTCGGCCGCCCTTGCCTTCCCATCCTCATAACAATTGAACGGCAACAGTGTCCCCGCCCCATCCCCCTTGCCTCTGCTTTAACGAACCTTATTTCGTTTTTCGGAATTACGAACCTCATTTTGTTTTCGGATTAACGAGCCTTATTTTGTTTTCGGATTAACGAACCTTATTTCGTTTTCGGATTAACGAACCTTATTTCGTTTTCGGATTAACGAACCTTATTTCGTTTTCGGATTAACGAACCTTATTTCGTTTTCGGATTAACGAACCTTCGGAATTGCGAACCTTATTTCGCTTTCGGATTAACGAACCTTATTTCGTTTTCGGATTAACGAACCTTCGGAAAAATGAACCTTATTTCGTTTTCGGATTAACGAACCTTCGGAAAAACGAACCTTATTTCTTTTTCGGATTAACGAACCTTATTTCGTTTTCAGATTAACGAACCTTCGGAACAACGAACCTTATTTCGTTTTCGGATTATTGAACCTTCGGAACAACGAACCTTATTTCGTTTTCGGATTATCGAACCTTCGGAATAACGAACCGTCGGAATAACGCCACAAATGTTCGGATTAACGAACCCTTTTTCGTTTTCGGATTAACGAACATCGAGGTATAGGCAATTTACGTGTTTCGGAATTACGAACCTTCGGAATAAAGAACCTTCGGATTTACGAAGTGTAACCGTTATAACACCAGCACTTTTTTCAATCCAGAGTCCAAAGTTTGGAGCTATATAACACATCGAGGTTACACTCTAAGGATATATAAACTACAAATTTAAATTATAGAACTATTTAAAATAAGAGTAGTTTAAACGATATAGATGAAAATGCATGAAAATTATACTTTACCGATGTTTAGTTGGGAAAAGCACAGCCAAATCGATCCAAATGGCAGCCAAACTATGAAATATTTACAAATGAACGGAGAGGGCGTCAACAATTTACGAATGTGATATCGATATTGCATTCCACCAGCACACCTACAAGGCAATAATACGATATGATACACTACACGAAGACAAACGATACTAGTTATAATCGCGATATATCGAGACATTAACGATAATGACGTCATTCAAGATGGCAACTTGCAAGAAAAACCGTCAGGTCAGGAGAAAATGTCTTAGATGACAGATTTCTCAATCCAGTGGATTTTTTCAATAACTCCGGTCCAAGGTATGCAATTACTTAAGTTATTTATATTTCCCTGATAATGAAACTAGAAATTTCGCTCAAAAAAAAAAGTTTTAAATCGCGATCTATAACGCTAGTTCACTATACGCTGTCTGTAGCCCACGGGCCCCTAACTCTTCAGTCTATGTATGGTGAGTGGAGCCAACCTAGTTCAGCGGAACAACCAAAATGCAGAGACTGAAGCTTTTGGTCTACTATGGCACCAGAGGAAATTGGCAAAAAATGACTAAATCCAGCTAATTAATGCGAACTTATGCGAAAATGGCTTAGCATATAGTAAGGTCATCCTCCTCCTTCTACTTCTTCTTATTCTTCCTCTTTTTCCTCTTCTTCCTCCTCTTCCTCCTCCTCCTCTTCCTCTTCTTTCTCCTCCTCTTCTTCTTTTCCTTCTTCTCTCCTCCTCCTCCCCCCTCCCTCCCTCTCCACCTCCTCCTTCAATCCTGAAGATTCTTGCAGAACTTCGTGAAATGTGTAATGATCACAAGGGTAAAGTGCATGTGCCAAATATTTACAGGGGCAAATAAAAACCGGTATGGATCTGGCTGTTGTTGCCTTTCGTCAGTTGCAGACGAAAGGCTTCGGTTGATGGTGCTGTCACAACATTTATTGGGAGAGTGCTCCACATCTTGATGGTTCTGGGGAAGAAGGAGCATTAGTGTTGTTGGGTCCATGATCGTGGAATGAGATATCCTTGAGTGTGAACAGCTCTTGGTGATTAGTTCATTTGGTGATGTACATGTATGCATCAGAGTTGAATGGGACAAGCTCGTGGATCTTGTAGAACATCACAAGGCGAGAGAGTTCTTGTTGTTGTTGAAAGGATGTCCATCCTAGCTCCTGCAGCATCGATGACACTCTTGATATATTGTGATATTGATTCAGTGTGAATCTTGGAGGCTGATGGATCCCAGACAGTAGATGCATATTCCACCAAAGGTCTGATGGGTGACTCTAAAAAAATATGAATGATCAACTACAGTTTACTTTCTTTTTATACTTGGCCTCTATGAAATAACAAGGGTCTAAATATAATATATAAATATAACGAGACTTCTAAATATTTAGAAGTCACAATCATTTATTATTACTCAGGCTGGATTTAACCCCTGGAATATTTTTTTTTATATTATATGTACATGTATAATTAATTTGTTATTGTAAAGCGCATTGAAATGTTAATGGAATGCGCTATATAAATGTAACTTATTTTTTTTTTTTGAGCAGCAACATGGGATCTACTGTGAGTGCAGTTCAATACCATGTTAATGCAATATGCATGCAAGTCCCCTGCCAGTGCGGGTCCCTGTGGTTGTGGGGAAGGAGTTGAAGTCATTTTCGTCTGATATTTAGAACAGTCTGATGTTTAGGGGTTTTACTCTATGCCACTTTTAACATTTGAAAACAAATTATCTTTCACTAATTTATGGTAAACATTCTAAAGTTCATTAACCAAGAAGAAAATATCACAAAACTCACTAAGAAAATCCTGCCGTGTTTTCCGAACACCTCTTGATTTCACCGCCCAATGTAGAAGGGGTCCTAAAATTTAGCCTGAAGCTACGCACTTGATTTATCAATTTAAAAATATGTTCATATTATAGGAAAATTTGAAAATAAAGTGAATAAACTCAAATTCCTAACAGTTGTAGAAAAATTGAATAGGAATTGTTTGTCACAGTTCCCCACACAGAGTGCACATTTTGCAAGTGAAATTGCATGTGCGATGAATGGTGTGTAGCTTTTGTTTATGGTACTGGATCATATTACCCAACACTTTACATGAATTCAATCATATCACTGGATCATATTACCCAACACTTTACATGAATTCAATCATATCAAACACATTCTCATTCACCAAACATTCACCATAAATACAAATATACCTACAAAATAAAAATATGCAAACATTTTGCAAATTTTTCTTTTTTACGATAATCAGCTTCCAATTGGACTCCTTCGCATGTGAAATATTTTGGTCACTTGAAAAAGGTAGCCTATCGTATTAATGAACGTATGTTTTCTGTTGGAAACGTTGAGAAAACGATCACTAATGGGCTATTTTGAGCATATTTATTTTGAGAATACAGTGTATAAAGACTTTGAAGATATGTAATTGACCATTTTTCATCATCTTTCTATTTAACTCAAGTTCCCTTTGGAAGGATGTTGCAAAGTTTTGAGCGTATGAAATTATGATTAGATGTGTATGATGGGTGTGTTCGGTAATACAAGACCGGTTGGTAATACAATAAATCACTGTTTGACGGGGGGAGGAGCATGTCTGTGCACTTTAAACTTTAACTTGAGATTGAACAGAGATTTCTCAAAATTTGTATTGTTTCCTATATTTTGAAGTGTTATTAGTTGTTATAATTTGAAGGAAAAATTGATCATTTCACTTTGTGATTTAAAAGAAATTTACTTGGTACT
Organism: Lytechinus variegatus; assembly: GCF_018143015.1. Lineage (NCBI taxonomy): Eukaryota > Metazoa > Echinodermata > Echinoidea > Temnopleuroida > Toxopneustidae > Lytechinus > Lytechinus variegatus. Next base: position 96,632,190 of record NC_054740.1, on the reverse strand, counting down.
TGGTAGGAATCCTCCAAAAGACGCCATAAAGGTGTTTAAACTGGAGGCGTGTTGTGTACGGTCACCAACTTAAGGTTCCGGTTTTAGGGTTTTTGGAGTGCTGGCTTACAGTTTCCTAAGGATGGTGTGGATATAACTGAGGAGGGGAGATGGTTCCAGTCTTTGACAGTCCTCAGAAAAAATGAGTTTGCATGTGTGTCTGTTCTGACATGTTTGATGTAGAATTGGTAATGAGCACAAAGTTAGATTGCGCTATCGCTGGTGTGCACAAAATTTTTATGTGCGCGCTGGCCAGCTTTTCAATTTAATGCTGCTGATATGGCTACTGTGACACATTGAAATATAGCCTACATGAATAACATAACGTTTGCCACTAGCGGTCGGCATATTACATGACATCATCCAGCTACGATTTGCAAGCTAATTTATGAATGAAAATATAGTAAGCATGCGCACTGCAAGCATCCCAGTGCCCCACACAGTATTCCATCAAAACAAGTGTGTATTCAATCAAAAAATGGTCTTTATTGATAATCAAACATGTTAACAATCATACACGAATAAACAGCAAAAGCTGGAAAGATCATGCTTACAAGTTGGTTTTGGCACATTATTAAAATACATAGTAAAATGCATTAAAAACGGTTATACATTTAAAAGTTAATACATTTTAAATAAGGCATAAAAGACAATGAACATGATGAATGGGTGAATGTTATGTAATATGATATGGCAGACTTGAAGGAGAGGAGACTGACACTTATTTAAATGACAAAAATAATTTTATAATGGGTTGGGGATGACCATTTGCATTGCCTTTCCTAGTCTACACACTCATCTTTTGTTGAGTATGTCTACCAAAAAAGGCAATGGACTGTTTTTAAATCTTGTGTTCTTATTGGAAACTGTTGATAGTTGTTTGTACGACAAAGAGATATGTTTATATGTTTTTTTTTGAGGTAGCCATGTCTTACACAATGGATGAGTTGAAAGTGATTTTGCAAATTTTTTACGTAGTGTCAGTCTTCTCTCCTCAAGTGTTGGTAAATTACATACCTGACATGCATTTGAGTATGTTATGTAATTATGTCCTTAGATAATTTTACATACTCTCCGTTGTATTCTTTCAATAGTATTATTTTGTTTTGCTGTAAGACTGCTGTGGAAAACTGGAGCACAATATTCTAAAATTGGTCGTATATAACCCATATATATTGTCACTAAATCCTTGAACTTTTTCAGTTTCCTTAACATATATAATTTTCTATTGCACCTCTTAACCAAGTCATCGACATGTAAATTCCATTTCAAATCAGATTGTATAATAACTCCAAGAATTTTGATACCGGTACTTTCTACATTACATTTAAGGCAGAGATATTAATGGCAAGAACCTCAGGAGTGATGGGGTTTTTCATAAAAGTAATATGTAAAGTAAAACACTTTGAGGGATTGAGTGACATATTATTTGATTGTGACCATGATTGCACTGAATTGAGTACTGACTGTACTTGCGAAGTGTCGGTTGATTTACGACATTGTACTAAAGACAAATCATCAACATATTTAAAATAATGTTTAGGAATATTTTCACATAAATCATTTACCATATAATTAAAAAAAAGGATCGGGCCAAGTCTTGTCCCTTGGGGCACACCGGCATGATTAACTTTATCAGAAAAGATTCCATGATATAATGTACATTGCTTGCGATATTCCAAAAAACAGTTCGCTATCACCTAGTACCAAAATCAACCTAGAATTTCACATTCCTATATTTAAATAAATTACATGTATGAAAGGTATTCTCGGATGATCTGCTTTCTCACTGATTCTGCACTATAAGCGTATTTTGATTACTTCTCGCTTTTCCGTCAAAATCATACAGAATAGCACCATAGTCATATCGTGTTCAGCAGAGTTTACAGAATCTATCGCAACGTGTACGAAGTAAACAGATCCAGGTTTCAGAGTGCACAGTGAAATTGCAAGAAATTGCCAAATCTCGATAACTTTTGAATGATACTTGACTAGAGCGATCTGATCACAAGCCAAGACCATTGCAAGTGTGGAATACGGGGCTGGATATCGTTATCACTGTCGATACTTTGAATATATTTTTGCCGAATAATTTTTGTGACCACGTGATCACGACGTGATCTGCGGGATTAACCAATCAAGGGTCTCCGTATTACTGCTGTGATCTGTGCGGAGCCTGGCAGTTTGTGCTGCACTGTCAATGGGCAACATTTTGATGTGTGTGATACAGTATTGCAGGGGGGAAGAATCCTCTATTTCCCCTTTGTGATTTTACCCTTGTCCGGTTATTGCATGGATAGATGGCTGCTGGATTTCAGCTAGATTTTGATATTAGACTCAGCTTCAAATCAATCATAATCTGCTCAAAATTAGCTCAAATCTTTGGATAAATCAAAGATTTTGAAAGCTCATTTCAAGTTTTGCCACATTCTGTTATCATTTTTATGGGAATTAGAATCAAAACTTTTATTAAAGGGGAAGTTCACCCTGACAAAAACTGTTAGAATAGCAGAAAAAATAATAAAAAATATTCCCGAAGGTTTAAGAAAAAATCAAAGAATTAAAAATTTATTAGAATTTTGATTATTTGATTTGTGACGTCATATGCGAGCAGCATTCCTACATTGCTAATGGTAAAAAATTAATGAAATCTCATTTTCTCAGAAAATTGAAAATGGTTTTTACTGAACCTATTGTATATCAATATACAAATCATGTCACACCCAATCATGAATAGAAAACAAAATTAAGTCATCAGGAACATACATTTTATATTACATAACATATGGGGCAGCTGCTCGTTTATGACGTCACAAATTCAAAACTTTGAATTCTAATAACTTTCTTAATCTTTAATGGATTTTCCTCAAACCTTCAGCAATATTTTTTAATCATTTTTTCAGCTATTTTTACAACAAACTCTTCTTCAGGGTGAACTTCACCCTGACAAAAAGTTTATTGTAAAAATAGCAAAAAACGTAGAATAGTGGTGAAGGTTTTAGGAAGATCCATCACAGATTTTAAGTTATTAGACTTTTAATTTTTGTCTGAATTGATAAATTTATTATGGTATTTTAAAAAAAATTGTACCTTTCCTGATGAATGCAAAAATGCAAAGGCACCCCCATTGTTTAAGAGAGGAGATCAATTTAAATTTAATGGCCAATAACCATCCCCTATCGATACTACCTGCTGTTGAAATATTATTGAATGAATACATGTAGTTCACAAACAACTTTGTGACGTCTAATTGCTAATAATAACAGAAGTGCAGTTCAGGTACTTCAGATTATGTCACTGGATGACTACAGCAGTTGGTGCACTAAAGAAAAATCTATTAGCAGCTACTCCTCCTGACCTACAGTTTTAGCAATCCCCTATTCAAAATTTTCTTCACTCACTTTTTGTCTCACATGAACGATATTCGGCAGAGACCTTGTGATCACATTTCCTGTAGTCTGTTTGTCTTATGACAAACAGTTTTTGTTCAACTTTCTCTCATTTCTATATTTCTGCATCAATTTAGTTTATTCTTTGTACATATGATCCTTGGGTAATACCAAATGTGTGTCCATGAGGATGATGAGGTCAAAGGTTATGTAGGGGTCAAGAAATCATATTACATATTTCATTGATCGTGAAATCAGGTGAGACATGTGGTTTGCGAAGCACAGTTTGCGAACTACCTTATTTAGGCCAGAGTCATCATGTTTATTTTAAGAAACGTTTAAATGCTATTAATAAACGGTAGTTACGGTGAATCGGCGGAGGTTACAAAAAAAAAAAAACCTCAAAAAGTTCCTCAAAATCGGAATCTCTTGACTCTGGACAACAACATATTTGCAATCGTTTGTCTGGTGCAAATCTTCGGATGAACTGCTGTCCCAGTCCACCGACGTTCAATAAAAGCTCAGCTCTCCATTGTGATTTGACTTGCATTTTCAAGGAATCGATGCGTTGAGAGAATTTCCCCCCCCCTGTAAATGCCTACCAAGACCCCCACCCTCCTGCACCCATTTGTGGTTTGCTCACTCTGTATTGGTCTGTAAGTGTGGTCACATGTCACATGCTCACAATCCCCCCCCCCCCATCCTAATTTAAAGCCAGTCTGTGAAGTTGACCATTTCTGAGCAACAAAGTCAGGACAGATGATTGTAAAAATTATATGATTATCTTTTTCTGCTCAGAGAAACGACTAAACAGGATAGTAGTCCATATCTTGATTTAGGGGGAAATCCCCCTTTTCTGCTGTCTGCTTTGAAAGCAGTCCTTTGTACTTCTTGGTGGATGGTACAAGTTGAAAAGTTTATGGACACACACTGAGTGAATAAACGGAAGGAAACATGATGAGAATGGTTATTGTTTTTATGCGATTTTATAGGGTTTATAAAAGGGGAGTTCTCAGTAACACACCAGGATAGCATACACAATTGAATTTTATTGAAATTGAATAATTGTATACTGTGTACATGTAGTTTTGTTTCTGAGAAAAAATAATTCTGAAAATACTTGTACGTGTACATGTAGGTGTCTTTTAGCTGGTAATATTTTAAGGTTTATTTAAATGTCAAGTCCACCTCAGAAAAAATTTGATTTGAATCAATAGAGAAAAATCAGACAAGCACAATGCTGAAAATTTCATCAAAATTGGATGTAAAATAAGAAAGTTAAGACATTTCACAGTTTCGCTCATTTTTAACAAAATAGTTATATGAACGAGCCTGAATACATCCAAATGAGAGAGTCGATGATGTCACTCACTATTTTTTTTGTTTTTTTATTGTTTGAATTATACAATGTTTCAATTTTTGCGAATTTGATGATTAGGACCTCCTTGCCTGAAGCACAAAATGTTAAAATAATGGAATTCCACGTGTTCAGGGAGGAATGAAACTTCATTTCACATGACAATGATGAGAAAATAAAAATATTTCATATTTTATATAATAAAATAGAAAAGAAATAGTGAGTGATGTCATTAGTTCCCTCATTTGCATACTGACCATGATGTGCATATAACTATTTTGTGAAATGAAGCGAAACTTTAAAATGTCATAACTTTCTTATTTTACATCCGATTTTGATGAAATTTTAAGTGTTATGCTTGTTGAAATTTTCTCTTTTTATTCAAATCAAGTTTTTGTTGGGGTGGACTTGTCCTTTGATATTTTAGACTATTAGCCAAAGGACGGTTCACAGGTAAACTGATTAAAACTGGTGTTACATTGCCTGCAATGATAATTTCAATGGTAATTAATCAACTACAGTATTGTTTGTACCATGTAGTGGCCTAGTACCACCATGCATGTCTGATAATTGTGAACCATATTGTCTACTATCCATAGACAGAGTCTCAGTGGCTACATGTGTGCTCAGTTCGAGTCAATGTGTAGCCACTGAGACTCTAATACCGTGTTTACACATTGACTCGGCTCGGGTGTTGAATCCGCGAGCCGGGTTGAACACTGCGAAGAAGGGATCAGAGATCGCGTTTATACGTACATATAAAAAGGCGAGTTCAACACGGCTCGCGGATCTCGAACGGAAGAAGAATTATGACGTCGCAAATTAAACGCGGGAAATTCACCGCCGGAATCGAATCTTGTCCGTGCGAACAACAACAATGCCAAAAGTGAAAGCGCGCGCAGTGTCCTGGTCAAGAGAGTTCGACACGGCTTTCTGTTTACATACGAAAAAATTGCCGAGTCTGACTCGGCTCGCGGGTTGAAACCTACGATTTTGGCGGATCAAAAAAGCCGTGTTCGACACGGCTCGCGGATCACACTGATTGCGTTTACACAGTATAAAATTGCCGTGTTGAGCACGGCTCGCGTGTCGAACCCCCGAGCCGTGTCACTGTGTAAACACGGTATCAGTGGCTACATGTGTGCTCAGTTATGGGTCTCTCTAACCCCATACTGCTTCTTTAGGGCAGAAATAAAAAAAGAACAATGTTTCTTTCGTAGAATATTTTTTTGTTTGTTGAAGTTTGACATTTCTATATACATGTAGGAATTCGCCTATGGTCAAGCAGTTTGGTGTTAGAAGTACAATGTTATTGACCAAAATAACTGTTTCTGCATATCTGCAGTATGAAAGGGAAACATTTCCAAATTAAAAGCTGTTACATGTATTAGAGGGAAAAAGACAATCTGACACATAGATACATGAAAGTTTGAGCTACATGTAAAATATGAATGTTTAAAAGTTGAAAAAAAATTGTAATCACATTACCTAATGGAAATTTCAAAGTGGTCTGATTGGTGATGTCGTATTGATATCAGACAATGACTACTCTCCCATACTCATCCAGGACCAACCACTACACTTAAATAATGAAAAGGCTAAAATTTGAGTATTTTTTAAAGTTTGATTTCAATCTAATTTCTGACATTAGGACATAAAACAATACATGTTCATGTATGCTTCCTGTGTTATATTATGATTACTGCCCCAGGGGAATGGGTACTTTCGGAGAAGACCACCATTTCCTGATTTGACCCTGCTGCTTGATTATAATTTACATGTACATGTAAACAGTTGCCAATTTGAAGTTCACATCGTCATAGCGATATCAAGTTTAAAACAGCCCTCGTTTTGTTATTGCTTGTCTGATTTATTCAAACTTTCACCATTCTGTTTTCAAAATACCAAGGTTAGATTCCCCTCTTTTACATTCATGTACACAGCCTGTATATCAACAACAACAACAACAACAAAAAAGTGAGCTTGCATGCAGTACTAACTAGTACCCATCTTTTTCTGTTAGGTTATTTTACAGAGTTATGGCAGTTTCCTACTAAAAGACTGTTTTATAACTAATCCTGGTGGAGAAGAACATGCAGTAATCTTCAAGAATTCTTGTATCAAGAGCTTCACATTTGTAGTACATGTAGGTAAGTGTCATTCTTTTTAAATTATGATTTTCATATTTGAATGCTTGAGCACCCACAATACGACACCAACCACAGACCCACTGCATGAAGCAAAACACTGCATTTATCCTAAAATGTTCAGCTAATTCAATGTGGAGAATCTAACCAATTTGAACAGAAGTTGATGCATTGTGGGTCTTTGCCAAAACTATTAGAGATTATTTCACAATATAAATGTGGGTTCTCTTGTTCATGTGCTTATTGATTCTTATTAAATTATGTTTATGACAGTATAAAATAGATTAGAATCCCCCTTTGTGCATGTGCAATTCACTGAAATAATAAATCTTTTTGTCCTGCTCCTTTATTACTCCCATTTGCAACACATAATTAAAAAAACTTCATAATAACAAACTCATTCATAAGTATATTTAGGTACATTTTTTTGTTTTAATGAATTGTGTTTTAAGATTGTGATTCCAGCTCACCTGTAGGTAAAAAGAGAAGAGCACTTTTAGAATTTGTTACATGTCTATTTTATCATTTGCTTTCATAATGTTATACATGTACATGTAGTTTTACAAGACATTTATTCTCCTCTTCCAAGAAAAGTAAAGTGTGAAAAGTATGTGTATGTATAGCTGCTTGTAGATGTAGATTTTTTTCCTCTGTATTTTTCCTGTGTTTAATTTTGATATCACAATTTGAAAAATGAGCTCATAGATTTTCTTTCATTTTCCGACAATAATCAAGTTAACCTGCAGGCTTTGCTCCGTGCAATTTTGTAAATGATATTTTCATAAAGTTTTCTGGAATGAAAGCTATTGGGGCTGTTTATCTCATTTTGTGTGAAATCTGCAATATAAGTGCTGTTTTGAAAAATTGCTTGAGGCATGTTTACTATGTGAAATTGATTTATGCTTAGTAACTTTCAGCTAGGGATTGTACATTAGATTGCAAATCTTTTGTTTGTCTGAACAACATTTTCAATTCTCTTTCAATACAGGGACATAGGGGAGCCGGTTTTCAAACATTTCAACTGACAAGAATAATACAGCTTTGTATTTTGCTTCATCGTTTGACACAAGGTAAAAATTCTACATTCTATTTCATCTCCCGTCCTTTATGGGCTAAATTATTATCCTGGACATAATTAGATGTTTATCTGTTTAATAAATGATTTACTACTGTTTGAATATTCAAGGCAATTACATGTAAGTTTGGTCTGCTTGTAAAATTAACCCCGAAACTAGTGGATTTTTCAATAGTAAAATTTTGTGATTTGAATGAAGTTTCAGCAGAAATGATATTTCTCCTTAATAATAATAATACCGTAAGTAACGGTGTATTAACCGCACCCGTGTATTAACCGCACCCCCAACTTTGGACTAAAAAAAAAAAAAAAATCTTACATTTACATGCATATTTGAGGTAAGAAGAAACAAAATCTAAGTTTTTAAGATTTCAAAGTATCCAATTCCAAAGAGATTACCGGTATGCGGAAATTTGCTGTTCTTGATCAATTCATCTACAAATTAGAAAGAAAGAACGGTCCCGACAATATTGGCCACTTACACACTCACTCACCTCACAGTCACAGTGTACACGCGCACACACACAGCACTGCCATTACATTGCAAACTACGATACAGTACCAGTCATGCCAGTACATCAAATTATGATCTGTGTCTTTCCCACCGTAGGAGGAAGAAACATTCACATTTCTTGCATCACAACCTCACAATCACTTTCAGAAATTTGATGTCTTAGCATGAATTTTGGATACGGGATTACAGGAAGGTTCAAGAAACAAAGAAATTGACATTTTTTCCAGTTGTTTTTTACGGCTTCGTGCCGTCTCTCTCGTGCGTGGTTTAAATGGTATGAAAAGCAAACAGGAAGGGAAAAAAAAGCTGGCGCGAAACGGGACTTTGAATAGCGCCAGCTAGCTTAAGTCGCACTATAACCACATTTCAACGCAATCTCTAAGCTCATCGGTGACAAAATATTACCGAGTATGCTTGGCATCTCTTTTAAATTAGCCAGGGAACTTCACTACTTTGAATCGAGAATAAAGTAAAAATTAGTGTCATGAAGGTGGGTGCGTTTGTTATGGACAACATTTAATTAAGATCGTAGTAATCGCTTCCCATTACCCGCGGCTCATACCCCTCTAAACGACATTGCCTGGGCGGCTACGCCCGGCCACTCGATATGCTGTGAATTGGCAGACATCGTATATGTAAGGGAGGGGTTATGGCGGGCTGGCTCAGACCCGTCACCGTGTATAAACTGCACCCCCGACTTTTGTTTCTATCCCGCCGAGAAAAAGGTGCGGTTAATACACCGTTACTTACGGTAGACAGTTCTTGTATAGCGTATATCACAATTATGAATAATGTCTATGTGCTTCCAAAGGTCTTGAATATTATTACCCCTGCTGTAGCTTGGCAGCTGTAATTTTATAAAGTTTACAGCGAACACGCATTTCAAGGAATTAATTCCTGCCAGGTACCCATTCACCTCACCTGGGTTGAGTGCAGCACAATGTGGATAAATTTCATGCCTAAGGAAATTACGCCATGGCTGGGATTCGAACCCACAACCTTCTGTTTCACAGTCCATAGACTAATCCACTGGGCCACAATGCTCCTTGATGCTATTACAGATTTTTGTCTCCCCTGCATAGCAGATTGAGACTGCCTGCACCGCTTTTCCGACAGCGGCGGCGTCAACATCAAATCTTAACCAAAGGTTAAGTATTTAAAATGACAGCATAACTTAGAAAGTATATGGACCTAGTTCATGAAACTTGGATGTAAGGTTAATCAAGTATTACTAAACATTCTGCCCGAGTTTCAGGTCACATGACCAAAGTCAAAGGTTATTTAGGGTCAATAAACTTAGACCATGTGGGGGAATCAACATCAAAATCTTAACTTAAGGTTAAGTTTTTGAAATGCCATCATAACTTCGAAAGTATATTGACCTAGTTCATGAAACTTGGACAGAAGTGTAATCAAGTATTACCGAACATCCTGCCCGAGTTTTGAGTCACATGACCGAGGTCACAGGTCATTTGGGGTCAATGAACTTTATCCAATTTGGAGGTATTTACTCGATTTGGTGTGTTATGAAAAATACCACTAAATGAAGTCATGGGGGGGAGTGATATCAATGTATTAATGTTCAAAATGTCTATCCAGAGTAGAGGGAAGAAACCACTATAGATGGTTTCAGACCGCCTCGATGTTCGTCAGTTCCAGATATTTTGGTAATGTGAAATCAAACTACGTGTAATTTCCCCGAAAGAAAATACCCGCCAAATAGTAGGTACAGTACTTGGCAAAACTACGAGAACTTTCCAGGGGATTTTTCCAAGGTCGTGGGTATTTTGGCAATCTGAAAGCAAAGTACGAGAGCTTGTATCCCATAGATCACCGCGCTAAGTGAATTTCCGGTGCATAGCGTGCGCTGTTCGATATATATATGCATATATGCATGGATATGCGAGGTGGGCCAGCATGGCCGGCCAGCCAGCCCCAGTGCATGCAGGGATAAACATACATACACTTTTCATGCGACGTGACTCGGGGTTTGGCTCGGCAGTTGATTCTTCTTGAAAAAAAACTAGTTTTACGAATAAAGGGTGGTATTTACCGGTATTCTACATTTTCATACCAGATGACATCGCACTGGAGTGGGTAGGCCACCAAGGACTTAATTTCAATGTGGAGAGAAATCTAGTGCAATTGCAGATGATCAAGGGAACAAATGATTTGCGCATACGATCAAGTATTGTTAGTACGTGCTAGAGCTAGGCCGGCCGCAGGCGGATCTCCCGCCCCGGCTGACCCACAATCGCGATACGTACCACTGTTGAAAAGCATGCGCTTCTTCGTCTGCTACCAGACAGTACTGCGCATGCTCATAACTTTGAGAAATTTCCCAGAAGAGTGTATTTCGGGGCGGTCTGAATGGGGAACAATTTTCTGGTATTTTTGAGCATGAAAAAATACTCATAATTTAGTGGGATTCTTGTGATCGAGGCGGTTTGAAACCACCTATTGTGTCTTATTGGGTATGGTGTTAGAAATGAATATCTCACCATACAGAGTATGTGTCCATGGCAAGTTGTGGTTTATGGAAATTTGTTCAGATTCAAAATCCCACAAAATATTCAAGGAGAAGAAAACACATCCCACCAGCATTCATTGCCTGGTCTTATAATAGAGTTGTGGCTTTAAGAAATCTAGGTTTAGTCAAAACAGGGATTACTCGTAATGTCCTGAACTTTAGAGGTACATGTAAGATATATGCTGACTAGTAAATGAGAAAAAAAAATTATTATTTAACTTTATTTATTTTGGCATCCCATAATTGGAATAGTCAAGTACATGCAGTTCATGATCTGAATTTACCTTACACCTGTATTATCTGGATATTTCATTTTATTTTTATTTTTTCTTTTGTTTTTATTTTCATTTATTCATTTCTTTTTGATTTATTGATTTATTTATTCATTTATGTATTTATTTATTCATTCATTCATTCATTTGATTGTTTGTTTATTCATATCTATTTTGGGGGAGGAGAAGGGGTTAGTGATTAACTATGTTTTTTTGTGCGTGTGTTGAAACTGTAATAATGTTTATTGCGTGCATGTACATGCATTTCAGTATTCTTTTTCTGAGCAACGATACATGTAGGCATTAATATCACAATCAAGTTTGAATACTGCTGAAGCAATTATCAAATGATGCATTTGTATATAGATTGAATAATGACAAAGTTCATTCGGCAATCCAATTAAGAAGAGTGTTTTCTAACAACACGTGAAGTGATGGGTATCCATACTATAGCATGATAGATGGGATGGGTGATGATCAAATTTGGTCACTTTCATAATTTACAATTCAAATGAGTACACCAGAGATGCAGCCGTTCTCTTGGGCATCTCTTGGGTGTAACCATTCTACATTTCTTGTTCAATGCCGTAGTAAAATAAAGGGCAGGGATGAGACTCTTTAATTTTTTTGGGTGTGTGTTTTTATGGGTGAATATACGAGGATGCAAAAGCTGAACAACAGAGGTAAAAGTGCATTAAGCATTGTCTTCTACAAATATACAAGATTACAAGGCCGCAATTATTATGCCTCGGCCCAACTGTCCCCGAGAAAGGTAGTTGCTGGAGGCATTTAGTTTTCGGTCTGTCCATTTAGTAAAATGAGAAAATTGGTTTATCTGAAAGAGCAGTTCTTCTACATACTTCTACCATCTTAGCTGTAATTCTATGTACATGTACATGTAGTTTTTTTTTCCAAATTGAGACAATGAGCAAAAAAACATGTTGCCTTGTGTGATTACCAGCAATTCTGAATTTTATATACAATAAGGTGCATTCAAACCAATTTGATCGGTGCATTTAAGGTGCATTCAAACCAATTTGATCGCTAAAATACCTCTAAATCTAGAAAATATACATGTACGTTATCTTTAAAATATCAAAAAATGAATGGGTGATGATCAAATTTGGTCACTTTCATACTTTACAATTCAAATATGTACACCAGAGATACAGCCATTCTAGGTGTAACCGTTATTCATTTCTTCTTGTTCATTGCCATATTAAAGATAAATTCCAGTTTTGGTAACGATCTCAAAATGACTTTTGACAGAATCTGATATAATGACCACCCAAGTGTCTGTTTGTATGAATAAAAAATATGTGCCAAAGGATTCTGGAAGAAATTGTGTAATTGCTGAGAAATAAGCAAAATAAGCGAGGATTCGGTCACTTCCGTTGGGTCTTTATTCCAGCAATATTAATACACTGTCCCACGTGTGTCTATCTGTGTTGGTGATCTTTAGTGTGAACATGTTTTCAACAAAATTTCAAGATTTCACAAAGTTCAGCTTATGTAACTACCATATCTAGATCCTCGATAATATTCTGACAATTAAGCCTGATTTTGCAGACTTTCTCATGAAATCAGTGTTTACTGCAACTACTGGCATTTCTCTTTAAACGCAAGGGCAAGGATGAAACTCTTAATTTTTTTGTGTGTGTATTTATTGGTAAATATATGAGGATATGAAAGCTATAACGATAGAGGTAAAAATGCATTAAGCGTCGTCTGCTATAAATATACAAGGCCGCAATTATGCCTCAGCCCAACTAGGTAGTTGCTGGAGGCATGAAGTTTTTGGTAGTCCATTTTTTAGAGTAAAGAGAATATTAGTTTATCTGAAAGAGCACACTGTCTACATACTGTCAAATTTGTTATTGTAAATTTGAATAAAAGACAAAATACAATAGTATTTGACATATTTGCTGAATATGATGGAAAAATCTGTCACATTATTTCATTTCAATAGGCCAAATTTTTTTGGGCTCACTCGCTGGCTACTTTTTACAAATTTTCCCACATTGCTCTGTTGTGGCCCCTCAAAATGTTTGGTTCATTATGCAACTGCGTTGAATAAATGTTGTGTAAAGCTATATACTCTATATACCTGCAACTTGATTAAAAAATAGTGGCAATCCGTAAGGTTTAAAATGGATTTGATATCAAAGAGGTCTCCGCCCCGAACCAATCCTGCATAGCACTGGCGTACAGTTTGAATGGTTGGGCCATGGCCCCCAAAAGTTCTACAACCAAGAACAAAAAAGAACAAAAAGTAGAGTTTAAGACATAATGTTGTCAAGAAAAGTGTCAAGAAATATCATGAAAAGGTGATTTTTTTTCTTGCTCGCTCGGGAGATATGTTGAGCAGGTTTTTTGGCACATGTTCCATACTGTGCTCCTCTCTTTTGCACACAATCCTGTTCACAGTGGCTTACAGACCCCCCAAAAAAGAAAGGAAAGAGAGAAGGGTGAAATATATTATTTTTTTAATATTATTTCAAAATCTATCACAAAATTGGACTTTTGTGATAATATTGTCAAAATTTTTGCTCACTCGCAACTTTTTTGTAAATTATAAAATCCGTCTGATGTGCCATACATGTATGTGGCCCCCTTAAAAATTTTGACACATACCATGACATGAACAGGAAATTTTTGCTCTTTTGTCAGTCTGAATGCACCTCACATGATAAAAAAACAAAATTTGCATCAGAGAAAAATAGCTTTTAGATAATCATAGTACACAAGGGCAGTATCCAGGTATATGATGTATAATAATTAGCTCATCGGCAATCAACTTCAATATTACAGAAGATGCGTACTACTCTTTTTTTCCTGGATGATTGGGTTGCATTATGGTAATTTTGATAATGGAATTGGGAATTTGTTGGAAAATGATAGAGAATATTGTATGGTAGCATTAAGGTTGTGTGCACAGTTCATTGCATGGTTTGTGAAATTCCTTTTTCATGCTATACTGGAAATAACATGCCAATTATTAGTAAGAGGAAATGACTTGGTTTTACTTTGTGAGGTACCCCTTTTCTATTGTAATTTTATCCTATATATCATTAGGTCCATCTCCTTCAAACATATTTTTTAAATTACCCCGCTATTTCTCTTGTAAAACATCTTAATCAGAAAAATCTCCAGCATTATTTGTGATGAAATGCATGTTTTGAAAATTCTTAAATTTTATGTTATAAAAGTGAACATTTCTTTTTTTCTTAATCATATATTTATACAGAGTATGAACTAAAGTAATACAGAACTTGTTTTCATTAACATCAGATTTTTCTCTATTTTGTATTCATATCAACTGTTGTTAGGGTGGACTTATAATGTTAATGCAAGTTACTGTTTTTACTAGGTCTTATTTTCATGCGTGCTTCCATGACTTTGTACAAACAATTGACAGATCACTTGTGTGGAATGAATAGCAGAGAAAGGAAGGTTGGTTTGGTAATAAAATGATGATTATAAATATTAAAGGGATACTCCAGGCTGAAGATATTCATATTCCATGAATAGATTAAAATTCAAAGAGCAAAGTGCTGAAAATTTAATCAAAATTGGATAACAAATAACAAAGTTATTGAATTTTACAGATTTGTATTATTCCAGTGAAACAGTTCCAAGGCATGTCTTCATTAATATTCATTAGGTGGGCTGATCATGTCATATCCTCACTTGTTCTTTTGTGTTTTATCATATGAAACAAAGTTAAGTCAAAAATTTTCTACCAAGAACTAAAAAAAATGGATTGACAACTGAAAATGCATTAGTTATTTGAATGAGTCTAGGATCAGAATTAGATTTTGAAATCGAAGACGATAAAGAAGATGAAGAGGAAGGAATTCTAAGTTCAATTGCTAGTAGCAGCGAAATAGGCACTGTCATGCATGACGGTGAATTGGGAGAGTACAATTCCGAACCCCCATGACTAGCTCAGCAGCAAACTTTTTTCTGATACGCACTGTATAAAACTCATAACTTAGTCAACCACTCAGGAATTCCCCAAATCTTCAATCAATCAAATCAATAAATCTAACAAACAAATCAATCAAACAAACATTCAAACTATCAATCAATCTATCTTGACAATTACCTCCAAGAAACATAACAAGAATACTGCAGACGCTGTTATTTTCTGCGGGATTAATTTTTTTTACGCTTGGTGGCTTCAAAACATAATCGCATGTTCTTGAATTTGCGCTGCACACTCCATAATCGCAAAGTCACTTCCTTCTTCCCAATCTCTGAATGGTTTTTATTGACATTTTAGCAACAAAATTGTATTTTCTGATCATAATTCTAGCTCTAAATCGGCGTAATTCAGCATTGTTTTGATCCAATCATAAACTTTTGTGACATTTAGCGCAACTTTTCTTTGAGGGGTGGACAACGGGGAAGGCAAAATGGAAAATGAGTTACCGGAGATTGTGCAGACCATGCTACATGAATAACAGTTCTCGCTACATGTTCTCAGTATGCTGTTGCATTTTCCTTTGCATCATGGCCATTTTCTTTGAGTGAGAGCTTCATGGATGTAGCGTTGGTGTGATGAGGGTAACTAGACAGGAAATAAATGATTAATTATAATTATAAAGTATAGTTGTTTTTTTTTAATCTGAGATTAACCTACAAGCAGTCTGAATGAAGTCTTATAAATGATATTCCACTCGGAGGTGGTTAATGATGTGTATGATCCTTGAGACAACATGAAAACATACAATTTGAAAAATATCTTGATGAGATATTTAAAGCTGTTTTTGTTATGTACTGTACATGTAGGCTTGAATCCATCATACAGGGACACCAGGGGCCCGTTGCATAAAACTTTTTACCTGAGAAAACTCTTTTTACCGGGAGTTTTTGCCCTGTGTTAAAGTCAATGGCAGAAATCAGACTAACCTTAGTTTTCAGTTTTTACCAGAGTTTTCTCAGGTAAAAAGTTTTATGCAACGGGCCCCAGAAAATGACCTATTCAATCAGATTCCATGGATGTTTCATCTTATTAGGACTTCCGGTGTTCGATAAATTAAGCAGTAAGCAGAACAATTTGTATTTTATTTTAACTTTCTCACAGTACAAAGATTGAATTATTGAAATTGAGAATTTTATATAGATTCTTCATTTTTATGTCCAAATTCAATGTTTATATGTAGGGCCGATATCATTTCCTGTTTTGAAAAGTGAGTTAAAGAGAAATTCCAGTAGTTGCAGTAAACACTGATTTCATGAGAAAGTCTGTAAAACAAGGCTTAATTGTCAGTATATCATCGAGGATCTAGATCTGGTACAGTTTTACATTAACTGAACTTTGTGAATCTTGAAATCTACACTGAAAAATGTTCACACTGAAGATCCCCTACACAGATAAGCGCACGTGGGACAATGTATAATTATTGCTTCTACCCGAATCCTGTGCTTATTTGCTGATTTCTCAGCAATTACATGATTTCTTCCAGAATCCTTTGGCACATACGTTTTATTTATCAAACAGACACTTAAGTGGACTTTTCATTGGATTCTGTACGAACTCATTTTGATATCGTTACCAAAACTAGCATTTACCTTATGTGTGTTTTGCTGTAGAAGGAGTGAATGCAATCAATCTTAGTTCTGTCTCCTTACCAGGCATGGCCTCTTTGGCGACAAGCATGGATGATATGACATCCTATAATTTTTTATCATAGACTACATTGAATTTTTGAGCCCCATAATGAAGAAATACATATATAAATGACATTTATCTTATTTTCATTTTTGTCTCGCGTGCATAGCAAAGCGAGACTATAGGCGCCGCTTTTCCAACGGCAACATTGGCATTGTCAACATAACCAAGACTAAGTTTTTGAAATGTCATAACTTAGAAAGTATATGGACCTAGTTTATGAACATGGACATATGGGTAATGAAGTAATACTGAACATCCTGCCTGAGTTTCAGGTCACATGACCAAGGTCAAAGGTCATTTAGGGTCAATGAACTTCGGTCATGTTGGGGGAATCAATATCGAAGTCTTAACCAAGGTTAAGTTTTTGAAATGTTGTCATGTGTATGGAGTCTGGACCTAGTTCGTAAAACTAGACATAAGGGTAATAGTGTATCACTGAATATCCTGCCCAAGTTTCATGTCATATGATGAAGGTCAAAGGTCACTTAGGGTCACCAAACTTTGGCCATGTTTGGGGTAAATTGAGGAATTGTCATAACTTTTATAAGTTTATGGATCTAGTTCATGAAACTTGGACATAAGAGCAACCATGTATTCCTGAATTATCATGCACAAGTTTCAGGTCAAATGACCAAGGTCAAACGTCACTTAGGGTCAATGAACTTTGGCCAAATTGGGGGTATTTGAGGAAATGTCATCATATCTTTGAAATTTTATAGATCTTGTTCATGAAACTTGGACATCAGAGCAATTGAGTATTCTTGAACATCTTGTGCTAGATTCAGGTTTAAGGTCATTTAGGGTCAGCAAACTTTAGTAATGTTGGGGTATTTGTGGAATTGTCATAATTTTAAAAGACTATGGATTTACATGTAGTTCATAAAACTTTGACATAAAAGCAGCAGTGTATCCCTGAATACCCTGTGTGTGTTTCAGGAACATGGCCAAGATCAAAGGTCAATGAACTCTGGCCGTGTTGGGAGTATGTTGTATTGGCATTATTACTGAGGACGTTTATGGTACTTATGAAACATCGACACAAGCGTAATCAAGTATGAGTGATTGTTTTGCACATGTCTTAGGTCACATGATCATGGTCAAAGGTCATTTTGGGTCAATGGACATAATTTTGTGAAAGGTCACTGAAAAAAATTCTGTGTTTTAAAAGGAAAAATTCCATTGTTTCACTAAATATGATCTTCGTGCTGAGCTTGAGTGGTTGATGTGACGGTAAATTGCCATTTCGTCTACTGCCAACTCGTCCACTCACCACATGGTCCATTTTCATTCAGTCTAATGCCAATCCATCCAACATTTGGTCTAACAACCATTTGGTCAATTAACTTTTTAATCCAATTATCACTTTGTCTAATCACCATTTCGTTTATGACCATTTCGTCTCTTAACCAGTTGGTCTATTAAAAATAGATCCACTTTATTTTATTTTTCACTCATTTTGCACAATGAACACTCAGTCCAATTAGACCAAGTGGTATATGGACTAAATGGCTATTGGACCAAGTGGTTATTAGATGATATGGTGAGTGGATGAATCGGTAATTAGACCATGTGGATAGTAGACGAACTGATGGTAGACGAAATGAATGTGACGATTTGGCAATTGTACGGATTGGCATTAGACGAATCAGAAATAGACCGATATGACGTCACTCACATGCACATCGACTACGATTTAGGAGAATGGCAGAATGAAGGTGGCAAGGTTCTCAATTCTGATATTCAGCAAGGGTGAGGACATGGTGCATGCGAAAGCCTTTGAATGATCTCATACCTGCTGGTGAGATTCTAAAACTACCTATTATTTTGATTTTACAGAAACTGGCTGTTCAATTCTGACATTTTCAATGCACATATTTTAAGGAATAGGGATTTAACACCTTTTGTCTTATAATAATGCTATGTCCTCGAGTGACCATAGTTTGCAATGTGTGTATTGTTTTGTGTGACTGCTCCTATGAGTGACCTGAGTATAATGTGCCCATGTTACTGTGTACTGTTTGGTGTGACTGCTCCTATGAGTGACCCGAGTATAGTGTGCCCATGTTACTGTGTATTGTTTGGTGTGACTGCTTCTAAGAGTGACCTGAGTATAGTGTGCCCATGTTACTGTGTATTGTTTGGTGTGACTGCTCCTAAGAGTGACCTGAGTATAATGTGCCCATGTTACTGTGTACTGTTTGGTGTGACTGCTCCTAAGAGTGACCTGAGTATAGTGTGCCCATGTTACTGTGTATTGTTTGGTGTGACTACTCCTATGAGTGACCTGAGTAAAGTGTGCCCATATTACTGTGTATTGTTTGGTGTGACTGCTCCTAAGAGTGACCTGAGTAAAGTGTGCCCATGTTACTGTGTATTGTTTGGTGTGACTGCTTCTAAGAGTGACCTGAGTATAGTGTGCCCATGTTACTGTGTATTGTTTGGTGTGACTGCTCCTAAGAGTGACCTGAGTAAAGTGTGCCCATGTTACTGTGTATTGTTTGGTGTGATGCTCCTAAGAGTGACCTGAGTATAGTGTGCCCATGTTACTGTGTATTGTTTGGTGTGACTGCTAGACTGGAAGTAAGCAGCATGCTTCCTCCTATAAACCAAGGCTATGATTCTGCTTTATTGATTTAGTATTAAGTACGTAAGTCCCTTCTTTTGTTTTCTGATAGACATGTTCAGTCAGTTGAAATTGAGAAAAACAGTGCCTCATCATTATTACTTGATAACTAGCATAGGAGGGGGAGGGCATTTAATTCGCAATTGTTGGATAGTCGAAAGAAGGAACACAAACCGTCACCGTACCGATATATAACATCGTTAAACGTATATTTTATTCAATCTGTTTGAACAAAATATATAAATCAATAATAAGTCTTTGTTTACATAACTGATGTTCAGTTAAAATGAAATTGTTTTATCACACTGCATCTTGTTTCACGTGTAATTATTTCATTGTTCTCATATATGAACACTCATTGTCTAATGTCCTTTAAAACAGTATAATCATGATTATCAAACCGAATTGTTATCGAAATTATTATAATAATTTACTGTCTGTTTGATCAAACATGTCAAATGAACAGAAGCAATATCTGTAAAATTCTTGTAGCTTTGAATAATCACAACTTTCTTTAACTTTGTCAATTTTCTTTCAGCTATGCACACGTTGATTTAAAATAACTTTGCTTATCTTGCATATACTAGTACATAATTCAACTTAAATCATAACTAGTCAAGGCTTATATGCATTTGTTTCTAATTCTTTTCACAAACAGTAACAAGTGGCTACTACATTAAATAATTCCTTTGCCAGCAATTAAAATACGACACGTACTTGTAGAGTAATAGCCAAATACTTTCTTAGTATACATCAATGAAGTTAAACATTCACTTGATTCTGAGATGCAAAACTTGTTTTGATTTAGTGTCCATTATGTTTATCTGTTTATGTGAATAATATTCTGCTCTGTTATCAAAATCATAATATCATTATTTTCCTTTTCATTAATTTCGCAAATAAGTTCTTAATACAAACATACAATTTTCACTTTCGTGGATCAACTCTTTCAATTAGCATAATTTATAATGAATCTAGACAAAAACTGAAAACCGGAAATCCGAAACCGGGAACCGGGCCGAAAACCGGGTCAAAAACCTACACGCCCTGCTCTCATTCCTAAACCGGGCAAATCGAGACACTACAAATTGACTTTATTTAATTTGTCTGACATATATGGAAAACATAAAGGATCTAATGAATTCAAAAACACTTACTCTTTTCTGGCGGGACATAAAACCACGTTTAAATCACATTAAACAACAGAAAGTTTCCCCCAAACTGCGGAGGCCGATACTGGCGTCTGACTCCTGAACCTTTCAAAAATGGAGTGACACGTCAACGTACCTATGCACCGAACTCTACTAAGAGGACTTAATTTGCATAACAAAAAATATCGTATGCCATTCTATACGGTGTCCTAAATAAATGAAGGGAAATAAATTCAAATAATCAAACGCTTTCAATATTGATATTATATAAATTCAATCTTTTCGCTGGCGAAACAATAGTAAAACACATATATTGTAAAACACATATATTGTAACATTTACCTTCAGTACTATTAAAATGACCTCATAAGATAAAGCTTGGCCTGAAAGAAAAAAAAATGTGCAGACTGCATACTGCCATCTTTTGGTCACATGTTGTATAATGCCATGTCACAATTGTCAGAGAACCATCCAGTATTCTAGAGGCAGCCAACAAAAAGGAAAAGATTCAATTTGCCTGTGTTTTTGTGTCAGGGGGGGTGGGGGCTGGTTCTAAATACCTTTTACTAAGTCTGAAAAATCGTTTAAATGCTCATCTTGACTTTTAATGAAAAAAAATGAAGTGATTATGACTTTGGGTTTTTTGTTTATTAAGCTCTTTAATGGATATTTAGGATAAAACAGGGAAATGTTTAAACAAATGACAACTAGCCATAGATGTGCCACATTGCCAAAATTCATTATTATATTTTTTGTAGGTCAAAAATAAGGGTGAAAATGTTTTAAAAAATAGGAAATAATAAACTGATCGCTGATCTCAAGCCATGGGGGGCAACTTCCATGGGGTTTTGAAAAGCACCCTAAACAAGTATTTTCCATATTCTGAAAATGAACCCCTTAACAAGTATCGGCATATGAAACCCTACCCTTGACAAGTATTAGAAACAAAACGTTACCCTTGACAAGTATTCCCTGTATTGACCCCCTAAACAAGTACAGCGATATTTAAGTCACGGTCATCAGCTTTACCTTTACTTACATTTGGTTTAGTACTGCCCCACCTCCCACACCTCTCTTAAATTGGATTCTAATGTGTTGGGGTAAAAATTAGCCTACATGTACATCCTTTATAAAGCATTTCAGTCTTTTTTACACACATAAATCTGACCGTAAACGCGTAGCTTTCCTGGCGAAATATATACTCTTTTTTTTCTCAGTATTTTAGTATTTTTGACACTCTTATTACGTTATGTACGTAACATGCCCTATCTTGAAAAGGAGATCCTTTCTATGCGTTTCGTTGGTCGCGCTGGTTGCGCCTGGTATCCACTCATCAATGGAAGTGCCGACACCACCCCTCCCCCCCACCCCCCCGGTCTCAAACGCAGTGAAGAATAAGGATGGACTTTTGAGATCCCAAGAAAACAAGTGTTTAAGGGAGCCCATCCATATTGCATTGGCAGCGTGCACCCCGCGAGCGTACGCTTGCACACTCTAGGACGGGGTAAATGAGACCTTTCGTTTTCTGTGACGTGCCATGTGGACGTACGAGATTAAGGAATTTTGGGAGCACTGCGCATGCGCGAAGTAATCTGTGACGAGCCTTCTCGTCCACTGACCAAATCTGTGACTCGTATTTGAGGGTTTTGACGTTCGGTGTCATAGTGCTCGAACGAGCGCTAGTTCGTACATGATGACGTCATCCCAGCTTGGCAAAAATGAATGAAGCCGCATCAACACTCGAGTTTCGTTGATTCAGCAGGGCTGATAAACTGCAAATTACTGCTTGTTACCAGCTTTTCCATTACATTTAGTGTGTCCTGTTTTCAGACACTACATATATCCGATAGGTAATTGATGTTTTATTTCCAAACAACCGTGTTTTTCGGCTTTTTGCGCAAGAGTGCAAATGTTGCACCCACAGTCGCCCCACTGGTTCGTAGCGTGATGCTACGCCTGATTCTCCGGCCAAGCATCGGCCCACGGCCCGCTCGCTATCACGCTGGTATATGCTGTGGCGTGGTACGGGTACGTCGACTTAAATCGAAACTGTTTTCATCAATGTACTACTACAATGTGATACTGAACGAGCGGTGTCACCACTTCCGGTGAACTAGGAATACGTTGCAGTCGCAGACAATCGAAATCTCTCTAATAGCGTCGGCCAGCGGCAGCTAGCTGCGATAATTAAGGCACAATAGAACTCACATCCGCTCTCGCAGCTCCCCCTGTGCCTGCTGCCGCTCGCTGCCATACTTTATGTTACATTTGATTATAGATTTAATCCTCAGCTCGCTGCATCTAGCGGCAGCTAGCGGCCGCTAGCTGCGCTGTCGCTGCCCCCCATTTCTATCAAAATTCGCAAAGGCAATCTCACCCCGCGCCGGCCACGGCTAGCCTTCAATTCCGCGACTCGCTCTGGAATGAAGACCCGGAATGAAGAGTAAACATGTACGTCGTGGTGCCTGTACTAGTTCCACTTGTCGTGCTACTCGACTTCAAATTATTATATTTAAAAGCATGATAATGAAAGGCGTTCCTCTTTTATGTCCGTATCGAAGCATTTCATGCAAGCACGCTCTATTGGAAATGACTACAGCTAGCTAGCGATAGAATATGCTCGGCCGCATCGTGTCGCATGGCGACCGAGTACTACAGATCAACACGTGCGCATAATTATGAATATGACAAAAATTATCGATCTCGATAAGTCGATGGTTCTCAATAGTTTCCGTTGTCAACGAACTGAACTGAAAATTAACGCCATCAATAAAAATACTGCCGATTTCGAAAATGTTGCAGCTTTCGAGTTGAGATTGACACGGAAGATTCACACATGAAAAATAAGTTGAATTAATGACCTTTTTTAACGTATGATTTCGGGACCGGATACAGATGGATTACACGCCTATTTTATCCCGTTTTATCCGAACGTCAACGTTGCTTCTTGGCACTGACAAAAATATTAATTCCCGAGCATGAAAATCAAGAAGCGCAAGACAAACCGTTCGTTTAAATAGAATATTAATGATCGAGAAGTTGCACGAATGGTACCCATGCATATTTTTTTTTACCTCTATTAAGGCCATAGTTTGAGACATCTTGGTATGAATAGGCCTATATCATCCAACTCGCCGGATAATGTCCGCCAAGAGTGTATAACTAGAGGGGTATCCTATTCATCTTTGCCACGGGAAGATTAATATATTTAGAACATTTATTTTTTCTGACAGAGGCCAGATAAAATGACACAATATGAATATGATGCCCGAATGTAACTAAATTAGTGCGAACATTGATATCAACGGCAAACTAAATTTTGGAGAATGATAATGACGCCATATCATTAAACACGCTAAATCGCAAATCAACAAAATGTCTACTTCTTTTTCTTTTGTTATAGACATACTGCCTTACTTTTTATGTTGGTTTGAAATACTTCCTTTTATGATATTTTTGTTTTGATTTTTTGACATTTCGATTTTGTTTCTGACATTGTATAAATTGTTTGGGTATATTTATGTTGGGTTTTTTGTTTAACTTATGCCGAATTTTTGATATTGTAGGCACTCTTGATTCTAGAAAATTATTGGGAACGCAATCTGCTTCTGTTGGACTTTTTTTTGGAAAAATACGCGAATTGTATTTCTTCCAGGAGAATAAAAGTTTACATTGGAAGGTTTTAATTGATTTCATGATATATAATTTCCACTTCAAAACAATTTCAAAAATACGTCTCGAACGATCGTGCATTAATCTAAGACTAAGATGTTGAGTACTTTTATTCCAACGTATTTCCCTTTTATTGGAAAGATAAGCGAATAATATTTATTTCAGGAAAAAGAGCTTATGGTATCTGAAATAAATTCTATATAATTTCCACCTCAAAACAATTTTGAAATACGTTCCGATCGATCATGAGCTGTGATCTGAGAGTTGAGACCATTTATCTAATGTATTTAGGACTTATATTTCTGACTTAATTGAAAAGATACGTGAATTGTACTTCTTTTTAGGAGAGTGTTTATTCTCAAAGGAAATTAAATTATTTCAATATAATTTCCAAATCAAAACAATTTTGAAATAATTTCTGTCTCGAACGATCTTCAATTAATCTGAGACGTTTAAAATTTTTATTCCAACCCTTTACCTCTTACCGGACCTAATAAACCGGCCAAAGTCAACGATCAGCACCATTAGCGTACCTAAAAGGGGGGGGGCAGACTGCCCCCCCTGACGAGTCACAACACATGCAAGTGACGTATCCCTGCCCCCCCCCCTGACGAGTCCAAAGTGATCCCTGACGAGCCATAAGTGACCCCTCTCCTATGTGAAGACTTTTTTTTTTGCTTGTCAATTTTTTTTACCATTTATACCTCGGTCACATTTGCTCTATGGCGGCTGTACGGCGAGTCGGAAACAGCCGTTTTAACATTTTTGAACCAGCTGCATATAGGTGGTTTGTATATAAAACAAATGAATAAACGGCTGTTTTAATTCGCCTTACGGCTGCCGTAGATCAAATGTGACCGAGGTTTAAGTCTCGGTATAAAAATCAGTGCTTTTCAGTATCAATAATCTTCAATACTGTCTTTCTAGGCACGGGATTAAATCCGATCAGACTTTCATCCACCAGTTTTCTATAGTGCGTTAACAATTCCCTAGTGACGCTAAAGACCACACGCAGAGGGGGGGGGGATAGCGGGGGCGTTAAGGGTCGAATGCAAATTACAAACGCCGTCTTTTGATCGCTCTATATCATTTCGAGCAGGAACAATAATAAAAAAACCCGGATGTGCGGTTTAGTAGTCCATAGTTTTTTTTTCTTATTAAAAAAAACATTGAATGAAGAAAAAGAAAACGCTTGGGATCCAGATGACATCCCCATACAAAACATCAAACTTTTGAAAAAAAAAAGTGAAACTGTATGATACTCATTGTAATTTCCATACTGCAGTATTTGATAAATCCAATCATTTGAGGCCTATTTTTTTTAGTTTAGCAACATTTTGTGAATAAATAGGCTAGGGCCATTACACACATAATGGGAACTGATACATGTGACAATCCTTTTTTTAGTGCCGCATGTTTTTATTCAAATGAGGAAACTCTTCACCCTCTATATTTTATTATGAACATGATGAATGGGTGCTACTGCGTATTTCGCGAACCGATTCCATTGTTGGATGCATGGAATATCTCTGTCGTTCTTTGATTTTCGCCATCATTTCCGATTGATCATGTGTTGATGTAAGAGCGATTGTTTTGAGGTGCAAACAATTTAAGATAAATTTCATATATCTTCAGGACTGAATTCATGTTCTCTGAGAACATAAATGACACTTTCCCGGCAATATCGGAAAGGCAAATGAAATGGAGTTACAAACATCTCAAATTAATGCAGGATCGATCACGCATGATTTTAAATTTAATGCGAGTGTAAACGATTTAAATAACTGATATTCCCGTATATGGACGAACCCATGTTCTGTCAGAAAAAAATGAAATGACTAATTTTCCCGACAAAGTCGAAAAGGCAATATTTTAATGGAATAAAAGTCGCAAAATTTCTTATTCTTGATCCAATCCGACATGAGATGAAAGTATTTCAGTATGGAATATCGAGTTAAAAGATATCCTCTGTCAATTAAAAATATATTTTAAGACTTTCGATGTGGAAATAAAATAATGATTTTTGTTGGGATATGAATACCCATATCTTTCAACAACATACGATTGTTGTTCTTGGTCCGGCCCGTTATAAAATGATGGTCGACTTTAAGAAATTATAGATATACCTATATACAGAGTTTCGATCTAGCTGATACTTCTAAAAGGTTTCGAATCGGAAAGAGATCCGACCCGACATAAAATGGCGATATAAAATTGACAAATATCGAGTTCATAAAGATCTTGAATTATTAAAAATATACTTCTGAAGAGTTTTGGAACGGAAAGAATATAATTCGCACTACGCTATAATATCTACATCTTCTAACAAGATGCAATTATTGCTTGTTCTTGATCCGACCCGATATGAAATTAAGTATACAAAAAAAGTTACTCCTCCCCGTAATCAAAATTACCCTGCCGCCGCCCATCCTCCTACCCCGGATGGCGGGCAAGGGGATTTAAAAAAACAGTAATACATATATAATTATAATATGACAAAATATAGTTTGCGTTCAGAATTTTATGTTGCTCTATATACACAGCACATGGCGGTAAATGAACGTGGACTGAAAAAGTGACGACATGTTCTATTTCCACTCCATGCAGAATCATTGCCACTTTCGTGCCATTTCTAGTTAATTGATGCATACGCAATTGTTGATGATTATTTTACATCTCGTCTTTTTCTAACAATTTTGTCCAATAGGCGTCACTTTTCTTCTGTGTCTAATTTGTCAACAAGGTTAGAGCTGCAAAATATGTTGCAAATGTGCTTTTATCCTCTCAACGATAAAATGCGAAGGAACAATAGATTCAATTCCTTATAGAATTAGAGCTATTGTGACAAGTTCGGGCAACTGGCACTTCGTCATTTCACAAAGGAGTGATCAGTGCCCATGATCGAATTCATTGACCCTGAGCTTCATTGAAAACATTTAAGTTACCATCTCGTTTTTTTTTGTCAGGACGACCTTTGTGCTTTTCTTGGCAAAAATAACAATTACAAGAATTCCTTGAACAGGAGTGAAAGCGGGAAGCCTGACCAGGTTGATGTTATTCCAAATGGTGCAAAAATAACCCCAACAGGAAACTACAATGAGCACGCAATAAACAGACGAACATTATATTTCAAAAGTGGTTCGGGTTATTATAATTTTGTAAATGTAATTTGACAAATCGCGAGAGCAAAAGAAAGTTTAAAAACAGAGAAAAGAACGCAAATACAATGAATTGAAAGATGTGAAAAAAAAACAAGTATGAAAAGTAGATCATGAAAATTTAAAGAACGGGATTTAAAAAATAGCGACCAAGCCGACCATTATATGTTTTGGGTAGTTGGACATCAAACATGTCGGGGGGGAGAGAACATGTCCTTCCAAAAGTCAGTTAAGCGTAGGGGACACAAAATGTCATACACCCCACCCTCTCCCTGGCTCCCCCAACAAATGGAAGCTTTAATTCATTTGATTATTTACGAACGTTCTCTAAATGTCAAAACTATCAAAATTGTTGAAGATATGCCTTATAGAAAATTCAAGCGCGCTTCGTGTCGTGTTTTCGTGCTTGCACCCTTTACAAAGGCCAAATGAAATCTGATCTTAGTTTTATAGCAATATAATGAGGCATATATTTTAAAGTAGCTCAAAGGGCAGCTAGGCATTATGGCCCCGGGTAAATCTATTAGTGCCCTCACTAGTATGGACTTGGTTGTATACCCCCCCCCCCCCCCGATTTTTAAGTTTATCTTTATTTTAATTATGTTAACAATTTGCAAAGATTTTGTATCCCCATGCCGATACAAAAGGTAAGTTATAATCAAAGTTCTAATAATCCCGCCTTCTAACAAGGTATTCTCTTTAGATGCCTATTGACATTACCGCCCTAAAAATATATATGTACATAATTATACCAAAGGGTACATACTTTGTTGATTTCAACGTGCCCAGGATTTTATAGGTCTAATAATTTTCGACACCCAGCCCCCCCGTTTACATGAAATCGCCGAACAATTTTTCAAAAGATTCTAGTGTTGGATGACTTTTTAAAGCATTAATATTATAAGAGGGCAAAAAAGTAGACTCCACAGGATGTTCTTTCTTATCCTCTTTTAAGATTAAGTGATTAAATACCTAACAATGGTGCTGTTTAAGTCATTAAAGATCAAAGCGGCCATTTGCTTTCACAATATAATGCGCGGCAAGTTCTTTTCAAAGAAAGTATCCAACGTAGATTGTATTGATTAATTATCATTGAAGGGTCATGGGCGTAGCGGACATAACTATTCTGCGAAAGATCCTGCTCTTTTCATTGCGCTTGAGCGTTTTTCAGACTACTCGTTACAATGGGCTTCTAAATTGATTAATTGTGTATACATTGCACGAGTATGGAAACATAATGAATTGCGAAGAAGCACCATTACACTCACGTGCTGCGACAAAATAATCCAATGATTTATGTAAAATGAAATGAAATTACTTGAATACTTTTGCATCAAATATTATGGCATAAAATCACAAATTTTGTAATTTGAACCATCAAATTAATGGCAAGGTGAATTATATCATTCTAAAACAGGAACAAGCGATTATCGTGCATTGGTGGAAGAAATAGTTAATTTTTAAGCAGGGTTAATTAGATATATATGAATTCTTCCACCTTGAAACGTACTAGAAGTATTTATAAATCATTTATTAGACAGTTTTTGGCTCAATATTTCGTACATTTATGCCTTTATTTCGTGTCGGAGCAGAAATAAACACACAAGCGATAATCGTACATTGTTTGAAAATACCGTAGATTATTGCGAAAGGCAGTCAGATGCTTTCCGCCTCATAACCATGGGTGTCGATCACGGGGGGATGGGGGGATATATCCCCCCCAATATTTCAAGTGGGGGGATGGCCTGTATTATCATCCCCCCCCCCCAATAATTTAGGGTAGAAAAATTATAATAATGATGATGAAAAAATGAAAAGTTTGATCATGATGATTATAGTATGCCATCAATCAGTTTAATTGTTTCCCTCGCAATTTGTGTATATTGCTATTAAATGAAAACATTCTTTTTCAGGACTATTAAACAGATTGGTGGAGGTTCAAGATGAAAAAGAATTAAATGTTTATGTATCTGATATTTTTTAACACATGACATAAAAGGACCCCAACGAAAATCAACTTTTGTTGATAGGGTGTTCCATCCCACCAGTGGTGAATAAATTATTTTAAATAAATCATTAACTGAAAAGGGTGGAAAAATAAACGGGAGTAAAAGGGTGGCAAGATAAATAAAGGAATGACGGTAAGCCCGATGGCGCACGAGAAGCCACACAGGTTGTAATTTGTGCTAGTCTTAATTGGTCCGAATCTGCATTTTATCATCATGCATTAAGAAGAATAAAGATATTGCCAGTCAGGTTAGATTTAAGAGAGAAGTTGTTTACACAGAGGCGTCGATCCTGGGTGGGGGGGGGGGGGGTAGGGGGCGATCGCCCCACCAATGAAAATATTGGGGGGGAACATATCGTTTCCCCCCCCCCCAATAATTCCGCATGTGCAACTAAAGAATAAAATAAGATTGTAATGCTACACTGAAATCAGCAAGCGAGATTGAGATACCAACTTGATTTTGATTTAAAATCGTGCTCAAAATGTCTGCTTTTCAGACTGGAATATAAAAATTTCAGCTCGCGCTTCGCGCTCGCATCATGTACCAAATCCCATACTTTTCATGATTATATAGGTGAATATAATGTCCAGTTTTCAATTCTAAACCTCAAAAGAACTTTGATTTTGCAATAATCTTTTGTTGGATATAATAATATATCTTCCATGAAAGTGTCCTTTTTTCCAGATCAAAATATCAAAATTTTCAGCTGGCGCTCGCATCTATTGTTCTTCTAGATACCCATCTTAATCAGTGGTACCAAAAATGCTTAGAATATCAAGCTTTCAGGTCAGAATATAAAGAAATTTCAGCTCGCTCTCTTGTGAGATACATGTATCGACCCTCCTCATGAGTTACTACAAACAAACCTAAACAGGTACATTTTTCCTGTTTTCACGACATACTAAAAAAATTTAGCTCGCGCTTCGCGCTCGCATTGTTGGTGAAGGTGAGATATATGTCTCTTTCTCATGAGTTTTATATATATATATATATATATATATTGTGATCGAGCGCCTTTGGAACGTTGATTCATAATTTGGCCCCTCCCCCGTCTGAAAAATGGATCGACGCCCCTGTGTATACATCATGCTCAATAAACAGATCACTATGTACATGGTCCAGTCAATTTTTGTCATTTTTTTCTCGGTATGAGTTTAGAATAGGCTTACTTGTAACACAAATTGAATTTCAAATTTTTTTTTAAAAAGTATAGTACACTACAACAATGAAGGAATTTCCAAGAACACCATGCATATCAACCACTCCCAAATGTCCTAACTTGTGATTTTAGAGGGGGTAATGTTAAAATATCCCCATCCACAAGAACATTTGTGTCAATCATCCCCCCCAACCAAGAATACCGATCGACACCCATGGTCATAACTATTTAGAAATCTACGGCCTATTTTATCTATTAACATGCCAAATATTTTGCGTCATTTCATGTCGGGTCGGATTCAAGAACAAGCTATCATCGTACATTGTTCGAAGAAAAGAAAAGTTATTTTATTTCCGCCTTGAAACTATTTCGATTAATCTAGGACACATGTTATCTGTCAATGTTCCATATATTTTGTTTTCTTGTCGAATTCAAGAACAAACGGTTATCGTACATTGTTCAAAGAAATACGTAATTATTTCGCAAGTTTTATTATATGAACACGAATCTTTCCACCTAGAAACGTATCAGAAATATTTTCAAAACCATTTAAGACACTTTTTAGCCCAATATGTCATTTTTTATACCTTCATTTCTCGGTTCATTCCGTGCCAGAGCGCAAACAAACACGCAAGCGATAATCGTACATTGTTCAAAAATGCCGTAGATTACAACGAAAGGTAATTGGATTCTTTCCGCCTTAAAACTATTTAAAAGTATATTTCGAATAATCTACGACCCATATCTATTAATATTCCATATATTTTGTTTTATCAAATGTCTGGTCGAATTCAAGAACAAGCGATCGTCGGACATCGTTCAAAGAAATGCATAATTATTTCGGAAGTTTAATTATATGAACACGAATCTTTTCACCTTGAAATGTACCAGAAATATTTTTAACACCATTAAAAACACTTTTTAGCTCAATATTTCATTCTTTTATACCTTCATTTCGTGCCAGAGTGGAAACAAACACACAAGCATGATCGTACATTGTTGGAAAATATCGTAGATTATTACGAAAGGTAATTAGATTCTTTCCGCCTTAAAACCATTTTAAAAGTATATTTCGAATAATCTAGGATCCGATTAATATTTCATACATTTTGTTTTATTACATATCTGTTCGAATTGCGACGATTATCGTACATTGTTCAAAGAAATACATAATTATTTCGTAAAGTTTAGATACATGAATACAAATCTTTCCACATTGAAACGTACCAGAAATATTTTTAAAACCTCTTAAGACACTTTCTAGCTCAATATTTCATTCTTTTATACTTTCATTTCGTGCCGGAACGGACCTAAACAAACACGCAAGCGATGATCTTACATTGCTAGAAGTTACTATGTCCTATTTCATGTCGGGGTCGGATTAAGAATAAGTGATGATCGTACTTTGTTGGAAGAAATAGATCATTATTACGCAACGGAAATAATATAAAACTAATATCAATATGAATCTTTCCACCTCGAAATGTATAAGAATTATTTTGCTAAAAATCTAAGACACTTTTTAGCTCAATATTTCATACTTTAATACCTTCATTTCGTGTCGGGCAGACAAGAAAATCGCCGCATCGGTCGCGCACATTTCACCAACGGATTTAGAAAGCACATCATTTTGAGTACGAGTATTCGCCTGCAAGTTGGCCGCGTGCAAGCTGCGAGAAGCGGCGAGAAGCTGCAATGATAAAATCTAGGATTAATGATTCCTGTTAATCTGCTTTAATCTGAGCAGCGCGCCGCCGCTAGCTGCGTCTAGCGGGGAGATACATCCTGTTCACTAATTACCGCAGCGGGGGTGTGCTCGCGGGGTGCACGCTGCCAATACAATATGGATGCGGTCCCTAACCATGGTTTAATTGAGGTTTGCAATCACTTCAAAAGAGAAACAAGAGTATATAGAGTATACTGTCATTGACCTATCTCTTTTGTGTAATGATAAAGGGAAAAGACTTTCATTCAAGAATTGTGAAATATGTGGATAGGAGATTTACATTCTAATTACTGCCATTGTAAAGATCCTATCAGAGCTAAAACTGGAGTAGATTTTATATGCGCTATTATGTTGTCTATCAGACTCAGACAATTGCTTTCTCAACAGTGTAAAAGACAATCTTTGAAAATCTAAGGTTGTTGACCAAAAACACTTGACCTTTATTATTGATGATGGAAATGTTATGTTTGCTTGACCTTTTGCTCTGTTTTAGACTAGTAGGTCTTATGTAATAATATATTTTTGTCTCACTCCCTAGAGGTGAAGGGGAGACTAATAGACTGTGGGATGGACAAGGAAAATGTCTCTAGTTTTTCATTTCCGTGGGGCGGCAAATACAACCACGGTTCTTGGACATGATAATATGTAAAATATTATGAATGAATACATGCACAATGTTGCCATCGGTAAATTCTGCTCCTGACCTCAAAATCAAAATAATAATATGCAAAATCGTACCATTGACTCGACTGGAAATTCCGCCATTCACCCCGTGTGTTAAGGACTTCCGTGAACGCGCGCAAGCGTGCACAATGCATGTAACCTCGTTCGCGTTTTATTTTTTTTATTCGCTGTACATGATATACGTTATATACAGAATATACGATGGCGGATAAGATATCGTCGTGTTCGTCGTGTTTTGACAGCGAAAATGACGATTTATCACTAGCAAGTATATGCTACATGCACGTCTTACCCAAGGAAAGAGGGCCAGTAAATTCCTTTCAAGTAAAGAGCTAGAACAAATTTAAGCCTTTGCTGCATCCGTTGATGTAGACTACCTGGGACTTCAGAATAAAAATAGCTATTCGTGCAGCAGAGAAGTTTGCGATTGACTTGCATGCAACCCGGCCCATCCCAGGGAGCAGTGGCTTAATCAGTGCAGGGGGGGGGCAAGCTATCCCCCCTGGCGGAGTTCACCGGGAACTTAAAGGGGAAAAAAGAAAAGGGGGAGAATGAAAGGGGAAAAAAGAAAAGGGGAGAATGAAAGGGAAAGGGGAAAAAGAGGAACTGGAAAAGGAAAGAAAGAAGAACAGATAGATTGTCATGAAAAGGTGATTTTATTTTTTTTTAAATAAGCATGCAAAATCATAAACAAAATCTTGTTTACCGTGGCGTACAGACCAAGAAAAAAAAGGGAAAAGGAAAGAGAGAAGGGTGAAAAATATGTTATCTTTAACATTATGTCAAAATCTGAATTGGATTTTTGTAATAAAAATGTATAATTTTTTGCTCACTCGCATTGTTTTTGTACCCGATACACCATATCGCCCCTCAAAATGTTGCCTCATGACGCCATTGCCTGGCCCCCCCCCCCCTTTTGAGAAGCAAAATACTAAAATTTGTAATGTAAATATGCCAAAACAAAGGTGTGCCCCCCTCTTTTGAAATTGAAGACCCTTTTTTTCGTGTACGAAATATACTTCATTTGTGGGTGAAAACCTTTATTTTTATTTTTTTTTGCTTGTCAATTGGTTGAAAAACTTTTTTTTTGGGGGGGGGGCTGGTCGAAACTTTCCTCTGAAATATTAGCCCCCTTTTGGAAAATCATGGATCTGCCCCTGATAAGACCGGAGATTTTTTTGCTCTTGCCCCTCCTGCATGGCCACCGACCCGTTACGCTCCTGCCCAGCCCGACCAGCATTGCAGCAAGATCCGAATGGATCAAACTAACGTTATAGATGTAACGGGTTACATCTTGCTCAGAGCCAGGTCAAACATCGTTCGTATCACCAGCATTCCAGCAATCAAGGTGAAAAAGATACAGAGGATGATTTTGAGATGGTGATCCTTGTTATAGCGATCTTTGTCCATGCCAAAATTGTTTCACTTTGTGCTTTTGCATTTCATTCTCTGCAAAAGTGAAGCAGTACAAGCTTGGATGATTTTTGTATAGGTCTAGATTTCTTAATTGAATCGATACATAATGTGACTCATGTCATGACTTACTTAACCGCCACATTTACAAGCCTATGAATAGAAGACGAAGTAAGTCATGAGTCACATTATTTCACATTATTCATCGACTCAATTAAGAAATCTAGATGTAGACCTATACAAAAATCATCAAAGTTTGCACCGCTTCACTTTTGAGCTCTTTTGCAGAGAGTGAAATGCAAGAGCACAAAGTGAAAACAAATTACCTTCGATCGCTTGATTGCTCAATGCTGGTGATATACGAACGATGTTTGACCTGGCTGCATGCAAGTCAATCGCAAACTTCTCTGCTGCACGAATAGCTATTTTTATTCTGAAGTCCCAGGTAGTCTACATCAACGAATGCAGCAAAGGCTTAAATTTGTTCTAGCTCTTTACTTGAAGGGAATTTACTGGCCCTCTTTCCTTGGGTAAGACGTGCATGTAGCATATATTTGCTAGTGATAAATCGTCATTTTCGCTGTCAAAACATGACGAAGACGACGACATCTTATCCGCCATCGTACATTCTGTATTATAACGTATATCATGTACAGCGAATAAAAAAAAAATAAAACGCGAACGAGGTTACATGCATTGTGCACGCTTGCGCGCGTTCACGGAAGTCCTTAACACACGGGGTGAATGGCGGAATTTCCAGTCGAATCAATGGTACGATTTTGCATATTATTTTAATTTTGAGGTCAGGAGCAAAATTTACCGATGGCAACATTGTGCATGTATTCACTCATAATATTTTACATATTATCATGTCCAAGAACCGTGGTTGTATTTGCCGCCCCACGGAAAGTCACAATTTTAGCGACCATCCCACAGTCTATAAGGGATTCAAATGTCGTTCGTTGTCTGTCTGTCACAAACATGAATATAACTCTGCAACCATAAGTTACTTTTCAATCAGACTTGATTTGAAGATGTATTTAGGGGACCTGTTATGGTGCAGTCAGAGGTCATATGGTAAGGTCAGAGGTCATTGTGAGGTCAATGATCAAGTTTAGGTGAAAGACTAGAGACCTTTCGTTTTTTGCGACGAGCCATGTTGACGTACAAGATCATGGAATATGGGAGCTCTGTGCATGCGCGAAGTATTTGGTAACGAGCCTTCTCGTTCACTGCCTAAATCTGTGACTTGTATTTGAGGGTTTTGATGTTCGGTGTCATAGTGCTCAAACAAGTGCTAGTTCAAACATGATGATGTCATCCAAAATTTCAGTGATTCAGCAGGGCTGGTAAATGGCAAGTTACTGCCTGTTACCAGCTTTTCCATTACATTTATATTTTCCATTACATGTGCCACGTTTTCAGCTACTACATATCTGGTAGGTGATTGTGTTCTTTTTTCGCCACGTTTGTACACACAGCTTCCAGAGTTCAGCTTGAGTCAGCTCTCAGTGGGCATGGCAGCCTGACCCTACCAGGGTTGCGGCGATTAATTTGTGAGTTCCGCCATTCATGCACCTCTCCTCAAAATACATAATTTTTAGTGAATTTTCATGAAACTGTTGAAGTTGAACGATCCATTCTCTTGATATTACTTTAAATTGGTGTCTACACTGTGGGATTCATATTGGTATGTTCTCACATACGTAAAAACGTTTTTAAGCCTTCGAAGAGCAAGAGTGCAAATGCTGCACCCTCAAGTCGCCCTGCCAGTTCGTGGCATGGTGCTACATGTACGCCTGATCCTTCGGCCGAGCATTGGCTCACGGCCCGCTGGCTATCATGTTGCTCTATACTGTGGCATGGTTCGTCGACTGAAATCGAAACTGTTTTCATCTATGTACGAACGTAATACTGAACGAGTGGAATCACTACTTCCGGTCAACTAGTGTTACGTTGCAGTCGCAGAGAATCGAAAGCTCGGAACTCTCTTATGACACA
Organism: Lytechinus variegatus; assembly: GCF_018143015.1. Lineage (NCBI taxonomy): Eukaryota > Metazoa > Echinodermata > Echinoidea > Temnopleuroida > Toxopneustidae > Lytechinus > Lytechinus variegatus. The sequence continues at coordinate 96,595,591 of NC_054740.1, read as the reverse complement.
TACATGTAACACTGCGACCCTGTCTAACTTTTCAACCAAACTTCAAGAACTCTGTTCTGTTTTTCTATAGATAATAAGCTCATTATGACACAACATCTTTTACTATACCCACAAACAAATTTTAATAATCATCACGCATGAAATATGATTGCAATAATGTAATTCATATCAAAGTGGAGGAGGTATACAGGGGAGGACAAAAGGGAGTAGCATTTCATGAAAGAGCCCTTCTTGAATTTTACTTTCTATTCTAAAAAGTGCTTTGACCACTCTACAGAGTGGATTCGATGCGATATAAGTCTAATTATTATTATTATTACATTCTATTCCACATATTTCATTATAAGGTTTCGATACAATTCTGTTGCGGGACAAAGGAGATTGCAATATTTCTTATTTTCACAAGTGAGCGAGACACATTATTGCTAATACCTTGTAAGTGTCGTTTTTATTTCCTTCAAGATGATGATGATCCACAGCAGTTGTATGGCATCACCTATATCAAAAAAATGAATGCAGATATTAAAAAAATGCCTTAAATGGGGTATTTAAAACTTTAAAAAATAATATTTCTGATTCATGCAGGTAATATATAAAATTTGGATGAAATTACTTGGATTAATTCCAATAAATGAACAATATGATTATGAGGAGTTATTCAACCTTTGTACAGATTAAAGCCAGCTCACTTTTAATCACTTCACGTCTGTTTGGTTTATAGTAAGGAATGGGAGTGAATCATCCAGGTTCACTCATTCATTAAGTCAGCCCCCAATATTTGCCTTTCAATTTCTGAGAACACATGTCTACATACATGTTTGTTCGAGGAGTTGGCATCGGTGAAAAGGAATGCAGAAGCAAATGCATGCCTTTGAATGAGTAAGGATTCTTCCTTGGACTAATCTATGATCATTTTTATCATGTCAAATGTGTTGAGAATTTCACAAGCGAAAGCAAACTTTCAAAATTTCATACTACATTTAATTTAAAAAATACAAAGAACACACGCTCAAGCACGGTACCTTTATATATGTATATCAATATTGTAAATCATGGATTAAAATGATGGTCAGGCCTTCACTTCGAGATTAAATAAATGGTACTCCTTTTTTGTTAAGAAGCTCGATTGAGCTCCGTCAGGCATGATATTCTCCCGACTAACATCACAATTCCGATTTTTTTAATATTTTTTTTTTCTAATTTTATTTTTTTTTACATGAAATCCTTTGCCCAAGAAAATTCCCATGCTGGTTTTTACTGCTTCTTTAAGTCAACTGATGAAAGTTACCATAACAACTCGCCTTGAAAAATCACTTTCAATTTCTTTACTATACAAGAGCTTGTAACCCAACCAGGGCATCTTGGACCTCAGCGGGGACTTAGCCACCCTTGGCTGCTTTTCAGATTTTTTTTTTCAGAGGGAAATATCATGCCTGTTAAAAAAAATCAATTTTTTGTGCTATTTGATGAGCTCAATTTATTATAAGGTGCTAAAATGTAAATTTTCCATGAAATTATACAGCAGTACTGCACCTTTGATTATTTATGCAAAACATATGTATGTGACCAACATTTACAATAATGTTTTCAACCTTGTATTTGAGTATTTGTCTTCATCTTCTTGGTCAAATGTAACTTTGATTTTTCTCAAAAGATAATTCATAGTAAATACTTTTTTGCAGAAAAACCTACAGGTTTTTATTATAACCACCTTTTCAAATTCTTTTTTTAATTTGCTTCCCCCCCCCCCCCCCCATCGAAACAAATTTTTACAGTTTTAGTTACCATTGACTAATTTCCAATATTTGTGTGTGATTTGTGATTTTCTTGATCATTTAGGTTGAAAAATAATTTTTCATGCCAAATTGTTCACTCCGGCTCTGAGTTTGATGAGGGAAGCTGGTGAAGCATGAGCAGCGATGCGCAATTTGGAACCAAACGATCGTCTCTAGCCTGTCAAGCTGGCAAGCCCGGTCACCAGCCATGCGCAATTGTGCTAACTGAAAATGCGGCAGGGTCCTTGATGCTTTGTGAGTACCTATCAACTTTTAAAAACTTTTTTCCCTCCCTTCTGAATTTTTCTGGTGAAATATGGGAAAATTTTATGAAATATCTTTAAACTCTTGCTTGACTCTAATCTTTACTTTTTTTGTGTGGAAACAACAAGGAGTTTTTTCCTTACACACATGTAGTGTTCCTGACTATGGCTTGAGGATTGCGGTAGGAGTCCATATGTAATCGTGTTTCTCAAAAATTAAGTCCTGGACAGGACATTTAAATGATTGAAATGTACTCGTTTATTGAATTTTTGTAAGGATCATACTTTCGTTTGATCAAATCTGGTACCCAAGTTATGAGATGGGCACAGTGCCAAATTTGAGAATCTGTTTGATCTAGCACAAGCCATTCATGAGCATTATAACTTCTATTGCAATTAACAAAACTGTTAATGTATTTTAAACTGGCACTTGGCCCTGAAAATCTCTGCATGGAACTTCAAAGTCATTGGGAATGTTTGAATATACCACTTATTAGCTTTAGAACCCATCGTGTTTTTTACAGAAATTAAAGAGTAATGGCTCCTTCCTACATGTAACAATCCCCTGGTATATGATGGTGATCTATAAATGCATCTATACAATCTTGGCTTCAATCGTGAACGCCTTGTAGTTGAAGTGTCGTGGTTTAGTAGTTCTGACTCTCATCTCGTAATCAGAGGATCGTGTGTTCAATTTCCACCATGGCATAATGTTCTTTGACAAGGCGTTAATCCACACATTGCCACTCTCCACCCAGGTGTTGAATGGGTACTGGTAGATGTAGTGTGCCTATAGCAATTGAGTCTCGAACTCTTGTTGGAATGCTTCTCAGGGAGTGTAGACAGTGTGTTGGCATGCCAGGATCAGATGACCGTGGTGAGAATATATCTGTAAAGCAATTATAGATGTCGTTCTGATGTATTAAAGTGCAATATAAAAGTGGATTTGTTTTGTTATTAATTTCCTTTCAACACTTTCATTGAATGTCATGGGCCATCACGTATTAGAAATACCAAGAAACACTTCTTTTGAAAAAATATTCAACTTTTTTCTGCCACTCATAGGCCTATTTATCAACTGCACGATAACAAGAATCCCATTCCTGGCTCCAATGCTCATCCCACAGTGATACATACATGCACATATTATTTGTCTTCCATCTCTACTGTCCACTGTCTGGCCTGATATCATTTTCTCTTTGCCTTCATTGTCCTCTCCCCGAATCATCCTCTGTCATACAGACTATACGTACAAAGAAAAGATTTTCAAGGCTGGCAAAATGTCAGAGTGTGGAAGAATGTCTGAGAAATGTAAAACCCTGTCCTGCCCAGTGAGATCTTCTATGATGATTGCCTTGTAGACAGTTTTTATCTAATGTATATTGTCAGTGATTTAAGCCATGAATTGCATTAATTTTTTACTTCATCTCTTGTGTGTGAACATTAACACTATACACATATGAGATCAGCATTAGTGACAAATTTGTGTCGTGGAAAATGAATTTATTCTCTTTTGTCTTATGATGTTTCAACCATTACATCTTGATTTACTTGACTCCCTTTCCACTGATAGTCTGTTAAACCAGTCCCTAGTGTAATGCTGTCAATCAAATGAATGGTTGTAGTGATATGTTTGTTGATGAGCCATGTCAAGCCAAGTGATATTAACAGAGTTGGATTTATCCTGCAAGTGGCTGGTTAAGCAAGACTAGTCGATTGACGTCACTAACATTATACATTCTGTGACGTAAATGTGAGCAATTAGGAGTGGAGAATTTCCCCTGGTGTCGTGCTCTTGTATCCGAGTTTGCTGCCAAATACTGAAGGATATCCAACCTTAAAGCTATAAATCAAGCAATTCTGAGTTATTCTTTCTGATTAAAGAAATACCCAAGATCTTGAGAAGAGGATAAGACATTTTTGTGTGTCATTGCACAGGTCTATTCTGAGAAAGGCTGTGTAGCAAGTCTTACCACAAAAACACATGAGGTGTGCAGTAGGATGCTTTCTTACTATTTGTTTGTCAGAAGTGCTTTTCAGACTTGCTTCTTTTGTCATTGCTTCCCTATTCATGAATAGTCTTGAAGTCCTACACATGTACATGTACAATGCAGTCTTTGTACAAGTATCTTTAGCTCTCACTTCAGTTTCATTTTTTCTCCCCCCCCCCCCCCCCCCCTCTCTCTGCCTCTATCCCCTCCCGCATTTCCTTATACCCTCACTTGAGTTAATGCTGTTCATATTTGTCTTTTAGTGAGATGTCTATGCAGATCATTATGGATTCCTTTAACAATTCCAAAACACAGTACAAAATCTAAGCAAAGCTTGTATATTTTTTTTCATTTCTTCTATATATGCATACATGAAAGGTTTGAATATGGTGTCTATCACTGGCCTGTTGAATAGTGTGTAGGCCCTAACCGACTTGAGTCTCTTCAGATGAAGGAATCAGCTCTGTCTCTTTTAGACTAGCAATATTATTTGGGAATGTTAACTTCATTTTTTTTCCACTTTCCACTGCTGGTCTCTGTGATTGTTCCATCATTCACAGAGATGGACACTCTCCGAACTAGCTCAAGATTTGACTGGCCAGAAGAGCGTTTTGGCACTCCAATATCTACCAATGCTAGTCTTTCACATGATCAAGATCTAAAGATTTGTTAATGTCTAAATTATTTGGGCTAGCCAAAGTTTTATACTCTTTCCTATCAGAGTTCAATGCTTTCACATCCAATTTTTGTTTGGCCAAAAGGCTATTACTGTACATTGTAGAAGGGATCAAATAGGTGTACAAGTTTGCAATTCTTTTCACAGAAATGTTTTGAGATGTTGCCACCAACTACTGAAACAAAAACTTTGGAGATTTCTTGGAGACATCACCACAAGAGAAACCACTTAAAGAGTGGCAACCTTATATTGAATTGCATGTCACTTGGAAATATTATGGAAAGGTTTGTTGGCTTGGGGAGAACACCAGTGATTTTTTGTTTTACAATTCGCAGTGACTGATAATCCAGCAATGCAACTTATCTACTATAAGGATTGCTCCTTTAGTTGGTAGACTATAGGGAGACTTGGAAAAATCAACAGATTGTAATGAAGGCATGCCCTGCACACAAATAACACAGACAACTGAATTTATTTTTAATGTAGACCTACACCCTGAGGCTGAAAAAGGTGTTTATGATCATCATGACTCTTCCCAATTTATCATAGGTACCAGATGGCAAAACAATTATTTACTGCGTTTTAAACATATGGCCGTATTGTTTTGATTAGTTTATGTGCATATTTCACATGGAATCAGTTGTACATGTTCAATTCAAATATATGAATATAAATGTTTACAGTAATGTAATTAAAGCATGGAAAATGAAACATTGAAATGAGTTTGCTTGGATTCATATTAGCATTTGCATTGCAGTTACCCCAGATTACGTAAAAAAAAAACATATGGCCATTGTTATATGGGGGGGGGAGCTTAAAGATAAATTCCAGTTTTGGTAACGATCTCAAAATGACTTTTTACAGAATCTAATATAATGACCACCCAAGTGTCTGTTTGTATGAATAAAAAATATGTGCCAAAGGATTCTGGGAGAAATTGTGTAATTGCTGAGAAATAAGCAAAATAAGCGCGGATTCGGTCACTTCCGTCGGGTCTTTATTCCAGCAATAATTATACACTGTCTCACGTGTGCCTATCTGTGTTGGTGATCTTCAGTGTGAACGTTTTTCAGCGTAGATTTCAAGAATTCACAAAGTTCTGTTTATGTAACTGTACCAGATCTAGATCCTCCATGATATTCTGACAATTAAGCCTGGTTTTACAGACTTTCTCATGAAATCAGTGTTTACTGCAACTACTGGCATTTCTCTTTAAGAAAATGCCCTCCCTGATATAACTATATCACGATTTACCCCAACAATATAAAAGAGAACAAAGAAATCGAGACAATAAATCATAATATTATCTTGGATCTCCTTTTATTATGCAAATCATCCTCGCGCTAACAAAACTGCACATGTACATGACACCATGCATTATGAACTTGCCCCATTTTGTTACCTCGCCTAAATCTAATAGCACAACTTTCGGTATACAAATGGTCATAACTTAAAAATGTTTACTCTATCCATATATTGATACAGAAATACTTGTATACTTTCACTGAAAGGAAATCTAAGGATCACAAACAATGGCTTTAACAAATGGGGTAGGGTAAACTGCTTGATTCTTACAACTGAATATATTTGAATTTCGAGGACCCCCATTATATATTTTTTTTTTAATCCATTTTTTTCTGTATTCCTGTACCATAATTTTACTATCATATTTCTATTGCTTGTGAAATTCCCAATATCCCAAAGGGATTTAATAATTTCATTAAGGGCATTTTGATGAGAAATTTGTTTAAATTTTAGACATGAAATTCTGATAATTTCATCTCATTTTGTTTTAAGTTTGCATCAAATCATTATTAATTAATGAATTTATGATGTGTAAAGTGAACATCACATATTATAAATACTGCTTCCCCAAATTACACCCGGCTTTTTTTCTAGCCACATATCAAAAGTAAGACATACATTTGGGTGCTTCTTTGCCGTACAGGAGGCAGGGGGTCATCAGCATTGGTAACTTAACAAAGGCTTAGTTTTTGAAATGGCATTATCATTTTGAAAGTATATGGATCGATTTTATGAAACTTTGGTAATCCAATATCACTGATCATGTATGTTTTCAGTCACATGATCAAGGTCAATGGTTATCAAGGGCCAAGGTATTAAAGCACTTAGCAGTCCAAATTGTTATAGTAAACATTATTTCATGTAGTAAAATACAAAAGAACAAGTGGATATATGACATCAATTTCCTAATTAAATATTAGAACTGTTTCATTGAAATATTGAAAACCTTTAAAATTGACACCAATTTCCTCATTGAATATCAATTTTAAAAAAGTGCAGAGAAGTAACCGTTTCATCAAAATAATGCAAATCTTTAAAATGACATAACTTTGTTATTCCTTGTCCGATTTTGATCATCTAATTGTCAGCGTTTTGTTTGTCTATTTTTTCTTTATCTGTTCATGTCATATATACGTTTCAGCCTGGAGTATTCATTTAAAGGTGTTTCCTTGAATTGCTTTAATATGGTAGTTCTTTAAACTTTAGTGATTAATTTCACCAGAAGCTTCAGAGCCTTGGAGAAATTTTGTTGGTAAATAAATAATGTTGATCAATCTAAGAACACATGCATTCCCCTAACTTGACAGATCGGGGGCTGTTGGAAGAGAGTTGCAATCATACATGAGCGGCACTGCATGAAATAAGAAATGAAACATGGAAATACAGTCTACATGAAAGCTAGTTCTTTTCTTCCCCAGGTCGTATTCATGATCGCACAGATTCAGTGGTTATTGTATACCTGACCTGATAAAAGGGTGCAAGGCTCAAAGAAAGAAGTCATAACTAGAGAGGTTTAAGCAAAATGGAATACTGTTAACAATAGATAGTATTTGGGTCATTATAGAGATCACAAATGTCTTCATCCATTAATTGACACAAATGCTAAGTTATGAGCGCTGCCTTGCATGTATACCAGGTCAATATCGTATCAGTTCTGAGCTTCATGTAGATAAAGAAGAGAGTTTTATAACTTTTTCCTTTAGTCACTTCTTTGAAATCGATAGATAACAGCTTTATATCTAGCGTGTGACGCAAGTACTCTCCGCCACAGAGGTAACAAGAGGAGGATGTTTATCCTCACATTTTTTTTCCTTCCACTTTGCATTGTTTGAAGGTGGATGCGTATCACAGCTATATCGGACCTCCGAGTCTAATTTATGCACTGGCAGGTACAATGTCTGTATTGGTTGCTAGGAGACCATTTCCTCTCCAACTGGAAAACTTTTCCTGGTTGGAAAGTTTTTCTTTTTATTGATGTACTTGTGAATTCAGTTTGAAATGGGTCATTAGATTGCTGGGGTCATTAAAGCGACATGTCCTACCTGTTCTTGGTTGCTTGTGTATGGATAAATGGTTTGATTTATAATAAGAAGCTTGTTTAACCCATAGGACCTTGGCCATCCTGTGTTCATTCAGGTTATTGTCAGTAGTAAGAGAGTTGGTGCCTTGTACATATATGCTGTGTCAGCTAGAATAAACATGGCAGGACCTATACAAGGATTTTACAGTCTTTGATGACATTAATTCAAGCACATTTCATATAAAAAAAGTAGGATTGAATTAAAGTACCGGTACCGGTAAAACATACTTTGACACCACCAAGTGATTTCCACCCTGGGGGGGGACACTTACATTGATGAGTGGATACCATGCGCGACCAAAAAAACATGTAAAAAGGATGTCTTTTTCACAATAGGGCATGTTATGTATGTAACGTAATAAGGGTGTCAAAAAGGGTGTCAAAAACACAAAAATAATGAAAAAAGGGTATCTATTTCGCTAGGAAAATTACGTGTTTAGGGTCGAATTTGCGGGGATGATAAAACAAAATTAAAATGTTTTATGTAGGATGTCCTTTTTGCCCCAACACTTTGTGTTTAGAGTCCGATTTGTGCGAGGTGTAGAAGGTGGGGTCGTACTAAACCAAATAAGGTAAAGCCGACGACCGAAGGACCTGTAACAATAAAACATTCCTGTACTTGTTTAGGGGTTCATTTCAGGGAATATTTGCCAAGAGTATCGTTTTGTTTCCAATACTTGTTAAGGGTAGGGTTTCACTCGCCAATACTGGTTGAGGGGTGCATTTTCAGAATATGTAAATTACGTGTTTAGGGTGCTTTTCGAGACCTTATGGTCGCGCATGGTATCCACTCGTGAATTGAAGTGCCCCCCCCCCTGGGATTTCCAGTCTGTCCAACTTTGCCTTATGATATCTTACAGCTTGGTTCCCTTGAGATATTTTCCATTTTATTATTCTATAAAGCTTTACAATGCCGTAAGAATTATATTTGTTGGACAAAACTTTTCGTTCACGTTTAAGCTTTAATTAACATACTTAAGACCACAAGCCAATGGCATAATCTGTCATGATACTGGCTGGGCATGTATACAGTTGCATGTGGCTTAGCCTGACTTGTGCGTGTGCTGCACCATTGAGCTTGGCACGCGCAAGGGGTCCCAACAGCGTAAAAAAGGACTTGATATGTTTTACTTCAATAATATTTTTTGTCTTTTTGTTTTGTTTGTTGTTTTCTTCTGCTTTTTCTTCTCCTTTGGGTCTACTGCCCAATACCTCACAGTTGGAGCCCGGAGAGAGAAGATGCTTTTTAGGCTTTACTTTGCTTGTGTAGATTTGAAGTATGTTTTGCTTGACGGTTTCTGTGTTCTTGATTTCAATGGTTAGGGATGTGAGGGAGTTCCAGTCTGGGATGGTTCTTGGGATGAACTAATACTTGTCCAGTTTTTGTTGGTGGAGATGGGAATGAAGCTTATGGAAGATTTCTGAAAGGGCATATGGACCGGGCTCAGGACTTTTCGTACTGGAATGGCTAGGCGACCGCAAGTGCCTAGCGCAAGGTTGTCACATGACTAACTTTCCGGCGCAGGTGCAGCGGTTCTCAGTTAAGCCTCTGTTTCATGGCCAAGACACTGTGATAGCAAGAATAATCTGCAGTTACAAATCGAGCTGCTCCGTTTGTATACTTTCAATTTAATTTAATGGTGATTGCTAATGTTGCAAAAGAATTGCAGAAAATGATATTTAAATTTTTCCCTGGTGTCATCTTTCACCATAGCATTGACTCATGCATTTGACCTCAAGTTTGTGGTTCTTATCACCAATCAATCAAAGGGTTGTAGGTTCAATTCCCAAACATGACTTTAATTTTCTCCAACAAGGACCATGGAGCTATTAAACACACATAGCTCCATATCCACACTGTGCTACACTCAACCCAGGTTTGGTAAAGGGGTACTTGTAGGATTGGTCTTGGAAATGCCTCTATGCTGTAATGGAATATGGTGCTTAAGGTAGCTTGTCAAAAGTCCATGCACCGTTCTTCATCGTTCTTCCCGCATCCGGGTTTTCGCTTCGGCTTTCCCGCCCAACGTTCCCTTCTCTTCAAAGGAACGGTCGCCATCAAAGGCCCTTTGATGCCACCGTTCTTTTGTTCGTCTTTCCTGCAAGTCTTAATTTCTGTCGAAAGGCCGAAGAATCTATTCTAAATAGCTCCCTCTACGACCAAAACAAATGTGTGCCTTCATCATGTTCATATTGACTGTTGGATCGAGATTTCGCGTCACTGTTCTGAACTGTGGTTCGCATCTATAATGGAAGTTCTGGTGCATTCATAAAGCCACGGTAGCTTAATCAAAAATCACGCACATGTCATAAATCGTTACTGATCTTACGAATTTGCTGCAATAAACATGAAAACCTCTTTTTTGCAATTGGAAGAGAGTCAATTCATGATGTTTTAGGTGGGAAAATAAGATTCCACATATTTTCGTTTCGTAGGCCCAAGCCATTCGTAGAATTCACGTCGACTTAGAATATTAATTATTACTCGCATCTCAAACAAGTGTCGAGAGCCCCCCCCCCTCCAAAAAAAACAGAAGGAAATAGAATGATGAAATAAATATGACCGGAACAGCTTGAAACTATTAGGCATAGATAGAACAAAGTTTTACAAGGATTTATTAGAAACTGTTTTAGTTTCTTAAAATTTTTGACGGGCAACAATTTCCCCAGGATAACATATTGTCTCTTAATTTTCTTTATCTCCATGTTGTAAAGAAGCGGGACCAAAAGAGATTGTGAAAAGAGGAAAAAGAAAACTAAGAAGTCAAAGGGAGAGGAAAGGAAGGGGAAATAGAGAGAAATAAGAAAATAATATTGGGATGGAAAAAGAGGAAGGGTGAGAAAAAAAATGGAGGAAATACAGTTCAAAGAGTGGGAAAAAACTCGGAAATTTGAGAGGGGTTCTCCAGATAAGCGATTCCATGTCCCTCGACGTCAATGTCCGATTGTGTTACAAACGACTGTCATCGATTAATATTAATCTTTTTTTTTCGTTGTTTGACCAAATGCGTGCGCATCCCGATTGCTGCTTCTGCATCGAAATCAATATTCATGAGAAAGCAGAGTTGTGTTCTCGCAGAATTCGTGATCAGGTGGGGGGGGGGGGGTTAAAAAAAAAAGAAAAAAGTGTTTCTTGATAGAAACTACGAAAAGCAGGAAGAAAAGTAAGAAAGAGCTATTATACCCATGATGTGTAATTTACAGCCTCGTAACGGCCGGCCCGACCCCGAAAGGAAACAAGAAAAAGATGAGGGGAAGAATTGGAAAACAGACTTTATATAAAAAAATTTCGCTCGCGCATCGCGCTCGCATTAACTGTGTAATGAATCCCATTCAAGAGGATTAAATGGCACTTTATATATCCAGTTCTGAAATCAATTTGCACACAATATTTTAGCTCACGCATCAAGCTTTCATTTTTTTGTTTGATTTACACAAATTGTTATATCAAAATTTTCAGCTCGCGCTGCGCGCTCGCATTGTTTTATTTGTGAGTAACCTATCCTCTTTGGAAATTCTTTCCAAAATTTGTCAAAATGCTCCTGTATCATGTCAGTTTATCAAAAAATTAAGCTCGTGCTTCGCGCTTGCATTGTTTGAGACATGCAAACAAGCTTGTTCTCTAATTTTGAATAAAAACGCACTTAGACCGTCCAGTTTTCAGGTCGGAATATCACTCATTATTTAATTGGTGATACTTGTATCCTCTTCACTAAGCACTAAAAACAGTCCTAATTGAGTCCCTTAATTTTCACGTTTCGGCTCGCGCTTCGCGCTCGCATTGTTTAGTTGGATACTTATCTTTGTTCATTATTATAAAAACTGCTCAGAATCTTCGAATTTTTTTGCACGCGCTTCGCGCTCGCATTTTATATTATGACCACATGAGATACCTTATCTTGTTTATAACAATAAAAACTAACATTTACTTAAAACTTCAGTCTTCAGTTAGGACTACCCCCTGAAAAACCAACAAAAAATAGAATTATGGCGGCCAATCGAGAAAAATTTTGCTGAAAATATTTATCGGCCCCCCTATTGGCGAAAGCTGGATCCGCCCCTGAAGTGCACATTAATGTACTAGATCTAGATTTATGATAAATATTTCGTATCGAAATCGTCATGTAATCATATTTAAAATTGCTCCTGATATCTTGTGCTGTTCATGGTCTATAACCTCCCATAGTTATCGATATCGTCATCACCGCTGTTACTATCGCAATCATCTTCATTTCTCTATTATAAGTATTATCTTCGTTAACATTTCTATTATCATTATTATTTCATCTTCATGAATCGATGGGGTGGGAGAAGGAGGAGGAGAAGACTGAGAATTACCAAGGAGAAGCAGACGTACATGTAGAATGGGGGAGCAGTAAAAAGGGATGATAATAATAATGAGAGATGAGGAAGGATACGGAGAGGAAAAACAAAGATAGAGAGAAAAAAAGGAGATGCAAGAAGAAAAAGAAGAAGAACGAAGGAAAAGCAGTAGGAGACGTATAAGAAGAGCAGGTGGGCAGAAGAACAAGAAGAGAGGAGACGTAGAAAAGGGGGAGGAGGGAAAAGAAAGAAGCAGCAGAAAAGAATGAGGTGGAGAAAAAAGAATAATGAAAGACGACTAAGGATATGAAGAAGAAAAAAAGATAAAGAAAAGGAGAAGGAGTAAGAAGAGTAGATGAAGAAGGGGACGAAGAATGAGAACAAGAAGAATAATAAGGTGGAAAAGAAGAATAACGACGGAGAAACAGAAGAAATAGAAGAGGGGGGGGGGGTGAGTTTGTTCTAAAGTAAAATCAATGTGAGTAGAATTAAATTAATGTTTTTATCTATATTGCAGTGATTACATCATTACAATACTAGGATGCCATTATGTTCAATAATTTAAGCTTCAAAATTCTGTACTTCACGGGTGAAGATATGGGGCCGTAAGCTGCAGGGAGATATGTAGAGTGATATATTAGCATTAGATCATTACTCTAAAATAGATGGAACGTGATTATTTATTTATAACTAATATTAGTTAGTACACTTACTGGCCTAAAAGCCAAAGCAAATAGGGCCATGATATAAACTTCTCCATCAAGAGAATTGAACATTATTGACCTTTCAGGATTGCTTGGCATTGATACTCATCGAACTGTTCTTAGTCATTGCCCAGGCCTATGATCATGAAAGAGCAAGATCACTCACCCGTATAGTAGAGAATCATTGACAATAGCATGCTCAGCGGGTTCGCCACAGAAAACAATGAGAGAGCTAGACGCTCACAGTCTTTAATTCCCCATATCCGCTGTCGTGATTATTGTCGTAATTTCAATAGATAAACCTACTTCAAAAGACCGTTGGCCCGCCCGATGGGGAATCTTTTGTAATAATGTAGTGTATTAAAGTACGTGTATGCAGTAACTACCATCCCGACTTCTGTTGTGCTATTTAAAAGATTTCTTTCACCATCATCGAGGAGCGATTAGCGTGTAAAATCGCATAAATTATCTCACAGAACGGATCTAATGTTCATGATTACCAACATCACCATAATCATTACTATTATCTTTCATATTTTTTAATGATATAAACTATAAAATTGATACTGGAGAACGATTGGAAATAGATAATGAATGAATGATGATGATAACAGTGATGATGATGGTGATAATTAGAAGTTTGAAGTGATATTAATGGACATGATAATACGAATAACATGAATAATAATATCAGTGATAATGTAAACATTAACAAGCGAAGATGATTGGTATATTTGAGGCAATGAACCATGTATAACTTGAGACGCGTTTTTCCTTTATCATGTTTGTTATAAAAGGGTTTTCATATCATGATCCTGAAAGACATAGATTATATTTAGATTAAAAAGAAAGAGAATGGATAGCAATCTAATTATGGGAAAGATTTTGCGGGATGTCAAGTCCCGGGGGGGGGGGGCACTTACATTGACGAGTGGATACCATGCGCGACCAAAAAAAAAACACGTAAAAAGGATGTCTTTTTCACGATAGGGCACGTTACGTACGTAACGTGATAAGGTTGTCAAAAACACAAAAATAATGAAAAAAGGGTATCTATTTTGCTAGGAAAATTACGTGTTTAGGGTCGAATTTGCGGGGATGATAAAACAAAGATAGAATGTTTTATAAAGGATGTCTTTTTTGCCCCAACACTTCGTGTTTAGGGTCCGATTTGCGCGAGGTGTAGAAGGTGGGGTCGTACTAAACCAAATAAGGTAAAGCCGACGACCGAAGGACCCGTAACAATAAAACATTCCTTTATTTGTTATTTAGGGGTTCATTTCAGGGAACATTTGCCAAGAGTATCGTTTTGTTTCCAATACTTTTTAAGGGTAGGGTTTCACACGCCAGTACTTGTTAAGGGGTACATTTTCAGAATATGGAAATTACGTGTTTAGGGTGCTTTTCGAGACCCCATGGTCGCGCATGGTATCCACTCGTGAATGGAAGTGCCCCCCCCCCCCCGGTGTCAAGTCCGATGCAGTATAAAAATTGATTGCATATCGCGGTCGATGCGATTCTTATATCAACGATATCATCCCCAAGAGTCTATCAAGTTATGAGTTTATGTGCATTTTTAGCAAAATTGACATTTGTAATACGAGATTATTCTAATTTTAGAGTGCTGTAACATCCGAATTGCATGGCATTCCTGCTACGTACGTTTTGAATTCATCGGACATTTCGATTTCTGGATGCATGTTATATCAGTTAAAGCGGTGTACGTCTGAATCATATTGATTGTCATTTGTATTAACTTTATGATAACGTTGATATACAAAAACAGAATTCATCAGGTTCTTTATCATTACACCAATGGTATGAACTAATGCACATATAGGCCTACGTCTTTTGCTTGATAGAACACTGACACCCCCCCCCCTCCATTAGAGCGAGAACAATATTGTGCTCTTTCATTAATATTGATTTCGATAAGGAGATCGGGAAGCGCACGCCATTAATAGGAATTTACATTATTTGTATACCACTTACAAGTGAAGCACAAAACATGTATCTAAACGCTACGGAACAAATAGAAAGAGAGAATGAATTTCACCAAAAATTAAAGTAGTTGCACAGTTCACAGTAGGCTGTAAACGATAGGGGGCTTCACATGCGGCGGAAAAGGCTATTTACCCCCCCCCCCCCAAAAAAAATGAATTTCTCTCTTGAATCTGCTTGTTTAGTACTTTTTGTTAGATTGTTCCTGAGTTGGATCTAGTGGGGGGGGCAAGGGGCCCGCCCCTCCCTCCTCCCTCTATTGGCGGAGCAAAAAAAAAACGGCGAAAGAAAGAAAAAAAGAAAAGAGAGGAGAAAAAACATAGGAGGAGGACAACGATTGAATAAATAAGATGAGGGAAAAACAATTAAAAAGAATTCTTTCATGTCATTAAATAAAATTTTCGCTCATGCTTCGCGCTCGCATTGCCTTTTAGGTGATTTACACATATGGAACTTTATATATCAAATTTTTAAGTCAATATACATAACATATTTTAACTCGGAAATCGAACTTTCATTTTTAAAATGTGTTCTGAAAAAAAAAAATATTGTCTGAATATTAACATTTTCTGCTCCCGCTGCGCGCTCACAAAATTTGATTTGTCAGGTACCTATTATTTTCCTGTATTCCATTTTAGTTATCAAAATATCCCTATTCATGTCAGATTGTGAAAACATATTAGCTAGCGCTGCACGCTCGCATTTTGATTGGTGAGTTATGAAAATTTCAATATTAATTATATTACAAACTAATTAAAATCTCCATTTTATGACAGTTTATCAACAATTTTCGGCTGGCGATTTGCGCGCACATTGATTTTTGAAAATATATCAACTCATGCATCTTATTCATAATTATAGAAGTGCTATAATATTGACAGATTTCGCGCTCTGATTAGGCTTATTAGATTAATAAATTAATTTAATGATAAATTGTCCCTTTTTCAGAATGGAATATCAAAAAGTTTCATCTCGCGATTTGATAAGAGAAATAGTAAGACAGTCATAATTTTCATATGATGGAATATTGTTCTTAGAATTTTCCGGCCCTATGTCAAAACTCAAAGTAATAATAATGAATCATATATGTTCCTTTTTAAATGTGATCCATATCACTCACAATTCTCCTACAAATCTCAAATTTTCCGCTTGCGCTTCGCGCTCGCATCGATTACTTAGTTATGTATGTACCGTTTTCATGATTACAAAAATTGCTTATAACTTACATTCTTCAGGTAGAAAAGTAAATATTTTCAGCTCACGCTTCGCGCTCGCATTATCTAATTGTTGAAATATGTAACGTTTTAATTTACGGATAATTACGAGCAGCCGTTAACAGATTCCTTTTTTTATCAGAACGATCAATGCGTACTAAATTCATTCATCTCGTTTAGGATCAGAAGCATTGCCAGAATGCTATTTTAGGACAAAATACATGAAATAAACATTTTTTAAAAAGCGGGCGCCTCGCGCTCGCACTATTTAGATTAGGCTTGTGAGATTATTTTACATTTATTTTTACATTTGATTTAAAGAATAAAGCTTAAAAGTGACAATATTTGGTTTACATATTATAAAGCGCCTTCTTATATTCCAATTTTACCTTAAACGTAAGTATTTTATTTTCAAACGAAGTCTATGAAAAAGGTGCAGTTAGGCTTTCATTTTGATGCCAAATAGTCTCATAATTGGGATTAGTTGCAAACACGGTTTTCGAATAGAAGGCACATCGGGGAACATCAAAGTAACAAGACAGTCACCAGCGCTGACAAAGTGATAATCTCCCCTTGACATACCCCTATATACCAATCAAGAGGTCATCTTTCTATTGAAATCCGCCACCACTCAGACCACCTCTATATGTTCAAGAATATAGGGTAATCTCCGCAATCAAGAATGGGGTAATTTAAATCTACCTTGACAATGGGGTAAGCCGTTAAATACAGCTTGCAATGCACTGGCCCATGTCATTTTCAACGTCCGGCTTTCGGGGAATTAAAATTAGCATCAAATGGGTAGTTCTCTTGTTCTCGTTTTGTCCCCATACTAGAACCTTGATTTTGTTTCTTTTCGTAATGTGCATTTTGATATGGTTTCCAATATATTTCTCAACATTTCGACATTTAATGTAGTTTAATGCTTGCCTTTATAAAGAGCAATATTACATAAAACCTGCTTGGCGAAGCAGATTATAACATAACGTTCGAATGATATTTTATCAACACATTTTTAATTAAGCATGTAAATTCCCTCTTTATAGGCATGATAGGTCTACTCTTAATGTAAACATTCGAGTTATATTTATTGCCTACCATCTCTCTGTGCATTTTAATCCCGGGGGGGGGGGGGCACTTACATTGACGAGTGGATACCATGCGCGACCCCAAAAACACGTAAAAAGGATGTCTTTTTCACGATAGGGCACTTTACGTACGTAACGTGATAAGGGTGTCAAAAACACAAAAATAATGAAAAAAGGGTATCTATTTCGCAAGGAAAATTACGTGTTTAGGGTCGAATTTCCGGGATGATAAAACAAAGATAGAATGTTTTATAAAGGATGTCTTTTTTGCCCCAACACTTCGTGTTTAGGGTCCGATTTGCGCGAGGTGTAGATCGAAGGTGGGGTCGTTCTAAACCGAATAAGGTCAAGCCGACGACCGAAGGACCCGTAACAATAAAACATTCCTTTACTTGTTTAGGGGTTCATTTCAGGGAACATTTGCCAAGAGTATCGTTTTGTTTCCAATACTTGTAAAGGGTAGGGTTTCAAACGCCAATACTTGTTAAGGGGTGCATTTTCAGAAAATGGAAATTACGTGTTTAGGGTGCTTTTCGAGACCCCATGGTCGCGCATGGTATCCACTCGTGAATGGAAGTGCCCCCCCCCCGGGATTTTAATAACCAAATATATTTTGAAAAGAGGTGTTTACCAGGCTAAAGTAAAGGTCCTCATTTGGGTATGAACGACATATTCTCATTAAAATACATGTTGTGAGTTTCAAAGGGGGCACACTTGTGTAAAATGGCATATTTACATTAACAAAATTGATAATGGCTCTCAAAGGGGGGCCGGCACACGGGCCGGATCCCCCCCCCCCCTGGATTCACTACATAACTGTACCCTCCATGTGCAGAATATAGACCCCCGTATAGACCCACTACTTCTTTTAGTAGAGGTCACAAAATAGACCACAATACTTTTGAGAGCCCAACTATTGTTCAAAATGAATACGGCGCTTATTGGATTGTATTGTGTTACTCCGGCAGGATCCGCACCAGCATGCACTCCATCCTTGTTGATCTAGTATGCTAAATACCT
This sequence comes from Lytechinus variegatus, assembly GCF_018143015.1. Classification (NCBI taxonomy): domain Eukaryota; kingdom Metazoa; phylum Echinodermata; class Echinoidea; order Temnopleuroida; family Toxopneustidae; genus Lytechinus; species Lytechinus variegatus. The sequence continues at coordinate 96,577,151 of NC_054740.1, read as the reverse complement.
CGGTCACATTTGTTCTAAGGCAAGTCGAAAACAGTCATTTTAACAGTTTTTGTACCAGTTAAATATAGGAAATTTGAATAAAATGAATAAAACGGCTGTTTTCGACTCTCTGTATGGCAGCCGTAAAGCAAATATGACCGAGGTCTTACCATTTCCTGTACGTTAATTTATTTTTGGTGCGCATTTGAATATGCAAGCTATACAGAATACAGCTATACAATTAAGAGGTGAGGTACAAAGTTGGAAGGGAAACTAGGCCAAAGAGGCTTTCGTGTTACGTCGGTAAATTATGTTTACCTTAGACACTGGGAATCTAATTTGCAATAATTTGACAGACACACATTGCAGATTAATTCGGATATTTGATAGGAAGAAGAAATCAACGGCAATATACACGTATTGTTCAAGTCAAACATGAAGGTTAAAAGAAAATAGGTATAGAAAAGTTTTAGAAAAATTCAAAGGAAGAAATGAAGTTGGATAAAAAAAAGGAACCATCAGTATTAAGTTGACAAAATTGAATATTGTATGTAGAACAGGAAAATTGAAAGAAATAATTAAGTCCCCTCCCCCCGAGCGGACTGGTTTGAAGGGGTGGGGTCACCATGCATAAGATTATGGTACTTGTGGAGGCCTCAGCCCCAGATCCCCTTCGGTTCTGTGGCTCCTGGATGGTAATCAAGAACACTAGGTCACAGAGCACTCTAGATCACAGGGGAAATTTATATCAGAGAATAAAGACGGATCACAGGTAAAAAGATATAGTATAGATTTTCCTGTCCAGTGTCATGTCGGAGTCACTTCAATGTGTTAAGTTTCATTTTAATTCACGCGATATTTTTCATCGGTCATTCAAAGTTTAGAATGGGATTAATAGAAGACGCTTAATTCCTTTATAAACACTCAACTCTATTCATGGTCAAGACTACCTCAACTTTGATAAAATCAATATTCATTTTTAAGTGCTTTTGATTTCGTTCGAAGGTAAAGATTTTGGTAATGGGCTTAAAAAGTAACGAAAGTACTTTTTGTTCTGAATTTCGGGTAATGAAATTCAAGAATTGTTCATTTAAGCTACAATTACCGATATGACAGCTTGAGCATCCAATTTATTTTTAAAGTTCAAATTAATGATATTTTATTCGTTTGTTTTGCACGGCATCTGTATTATGTGCGAATATATAAGTTTTTAGAATTCCAATGTTTAAACAAATGCAGTGGCGTACCTCGGATTTTCCACAATGGGGGGGGGGGGCAAAATCGCCTTAAAAGAGTCCTCAACAGCATATAAAGGACATTTCACAGCTAAAACAAATTGACAAGCAAAAAAAAGGCCTTCAACTTCTCGTCGGGGGGCCGGGGGCAGGGATAGGTCCGTTGCATGGTTTGTGACTCGTCAGCGGGAGGGGGGAGTCTGCCCCCTGTAGGTACGCTAGTGAATATATATATGAGAGGGCTAAATTAAACATAGGCCTATGTTAAGCTCAAATTTGAATTTCAACGCTGCCCTTAGTTTTCAACCTTTTTTCCAGAAAAAAAAACGGCTGCATTTTATGTATTTATTGTTATTTTTTGTCACGGTAGCGTTTCAATGTATATCTTTAAATGCCATCATTTTTGGACCAAGGTATGATTTATATTGTATCTTTTGCGTGGGTTTTTGCATTTCGTTTACAAAGATGTTAATGACAATTCCATATTTTTCCTCTTCACCCGACAATGCTGACTGTGTGGGCTGAGTGTGATGAAAAAAATCTTACCCTCGCCTGAACACTTACTTTCAGAAATTCAATATGTTAACGGTATGTTCTTCAAAATAAAACAACATGCTCGTGCTATTAAGGGCTAAAGCTTAATTGTTCTATTAAAGAAATGAAATCTAAATCTAATTGAAATTTGTCATATACTGAGACCCGAAACGAAAAATTCTCCCCCAAAAATGTGAAAGTGTAACTTTTGAAAATATATACCCACTGGACTACGCACACCGATACAAGGACACAACAATATTCAGATCAGAGACTAGAGATCGGGCGTTTAATAGTTTGCCTAAATGCCGATATCGTGGACATAGAGGGCGCTCATGCAGAAACATCTTATCGGAGAGACAACCGGGTGGTGTCAAAAGAAAAGATCAAAGCGCACGCTTCCGTTTTCGCTGCAAAAGGGAACGTTGGCGTCTTGAATGGCAAGAGCACTGACCCGTAGGAAAGAAAAATGGACAATGGAACGTTGAGCGGGATCGCCGTGGAATATAAAGGTAAAGACGCACGCACACCTTTGACAAGCCGCCTAATGTGGGGTGATATAGGGACAGTGATTTTCCGTTTCAAAAAATGGCCTTTTCCGTTTCAGAAAATCACAAATTCCGTTTCAGCACGTCAGAAAACGGAAATTCCGTTTCCCCATAGACGTTGTACACACGGAAAAGTGACAATTCCGTTTACACATTGAATAGCAAAATCAAAGCGCATACACTCGCACTGGCCAAAATTTGTATCTGCTACTGTACCAACAACACAATAGAATCCGTTCTAATCGGATCTATGCTGGTGTATTTAATGACTTTTCAAACTGATTTAGCATGCATACATCCTCACCTTTCACATAATTAGCATTATTTTACGGTGAAATTAAATTTCATCGATAATTTTGGGGTTTTTTGGACATCGTTATCATCAGTCAACGACTTTCGCCAATCCGCCATCTTGGATTTTAAGACCACGGTATCGTGCTGTTACATCTTCAAACGTAGAGGGCAGCAACACACGACCGTGCAGTTGAGCGATCTGAAGCGATGTGAAGCTCAACCCGGCCGGCCGGGTACGATCACGGGGTACTATCGAGTGTGCTGATGTCGAGAGCAATCACGATGTGTGAATTGTCATGATTGTAGCGAAGTGAGATCGTGTTTTCTGGGGTTTTGTGGCCATTTAATATTCTCATTTTGTTATTTTGGAGTAATTTCTGTTGCTATTCTGTGTATTTTGAGGGAAAATATGTTTTCCGTGATTTTCCGTTTGAAATGCCACTTTCCGTTTCAAAAGGCCTTTTCCGTGAATTCCGTCCGTTTTCCGCGATCGCGGAAAATCACTGTCCCTAGTGATAATATCCAAGGCCTTTGGGGAAAAAGGCATAAATAAATAATGGTAATACTTTATTCATAATAGTTACACATGCTTATTACTTTAATAATTAGATTATCTACTATTTATGATAGTTCATTCATTAACTATGCTGATACTAATCAAATATATATGATAATATTCACAAACACTTTATGCACAACACTCACATGTCCCACAATTCCTCTTTATTATTCAAGTTGTCCAATACCAGATATATGTATTTCTGAAAATGGCTAAATTACACTCCCCAAAATTGCATCTAAATCTTGCATTTTAATTGAACTCTGATTTCCCTTTCTATTGTAGGTGTGCAGGGTTCAGATGTGAGGTTGTTGTATTTTTCCAGTTCATGACATGTAAAGCAATTTTAGATGCCTTTTCTGTTTTGTTTTGTATTTTTTGCTAATTTCGTAGCAAGGTTGTGGGTTGTTTAGTTTTATACTGTGAATACAAGTGTAAACCCTACAGAATCTTCCCCAAGACTTACCTAGGAGATTGAGACCTCACCAAGATTAGGGGAAAGGTATTCTATACAGTGGTAAATATTCTCCATAAATATAAATACAGATTTTCTATGTATTTGGCCCTTTTGAAATAAAAATCACACCTATTCTCATTGTTTGACAACCTTAATGCATCGCATGTCTCACTCTCAACCAAGAATAAATAATGAAACTTGTATTTTGATGTTGTATGAAACCCATGTGTGACAGCACAGTTCATGCCACTATAAGTTTTTACCAGTATTATCATGATATTAGGGCTATTTCCGTGTTATTAAATGTATTGTGTCTTTATTGCATATACGACATATTATGCCCTTGTAGAGCTGGGTTTATTTGATCCTGGTTTCATATTGTCTTTCTCAGAAAATTGATTTTCAGGAATCCCATTGTTAGTAAGGGGATATCAAATTTACAAAAAAGGTCACTTTGTTTTAGCAGTTGATGTGAAAATTGATGTAGTTATAATTCTTTGCAGATACTAACAAAATATTGAACAGGCTCAGATTCTGTACCTCTAGCAGATAAAAACAAACAAATGGAAGTTCTATTAAAGAAAACATCTGTAAAGAGACTAACCCGAGTTGAGAGAGCAGGAAGTCACCAAACACATGCCACCCACATATCACAAACAGCTGCATGGGAAAGAAATAAAAAGACAGAGAGCTTGAACAAGCAAAGAAACTGAGACCTTGCCTTGCCATACGGTATTTATGATATCCACTTTTGAACCCAAACTTGTATATGAATTCTACACCCCCCCCAACAAAAAGTCAGAATTATAGTAAGGGTCATCTAAGGTCACAAACATGGAGCACACACTGAGACACACACACACTCATGGTGTGCAGTTCAGTCTGAGCACAAACAATAGTCGTGTTTGCGATGTTTGACACGTTCCCATATATCATACACAACCTGAGGTCCCTATTGCTTGGAAAAACATGGTTCTCTCTTTCTGGCTGAGTCTCCTAGTTTCGTTGGAAGTGACCTCGGGGACGTATTGATCCGTTTCACAGGAAGCCAATCCGCCATTTGTCTGAATAACACAAATGTTGGGATGGCACTGCTGGAATTTCCCTTGTGGTACTCACAAAGATATCTGATCTAAGAATAGTATGGACAGTAATGTGATTATGATGAACCCTAATTCTAGATTTGATATTGCAATATTTACAAATTATAATTGATAGATTAACAAACTGTAATAAGTTGTAGATGTGTGTGAAAGTGTATCATGGAAGAATTATCTCTTTGAAAAAAAACCCCTGTGACTTGAGATGAGCTTGTTTGCTTCACTTGAAGTGTACCAAGGACTTCTTTTTATCACTCAGAGCAAACCAAACTTTGATCCTTTGTTGGCACCCCACCCCCCTCTGAATTTCTCATTCTTTCGCAAGCTTTGAGCCCTCCCCCACTCTCTTTTATACACACTAGAAACACAAGCTGACACACCGGACAAAGAGTATTGATTTGTGTGTGTAAAAATACACATATACATCATCACGCATGGAAAAGCGGTGAACTGAATTAGGCATACACAGTCTGATCTCCGTATCTTTCTCTTTCGCTCTCTCTCCCACTCCAGCACGTTTTACAGAGGAACTAGACTACCAGGAACTCTACACAAATGCAAAGCATGCCTTGACTGCCTCGCTCTCGCTTCATTTCCAGGAAAACTACTCAACAGTCAGAGTCTAGAGGCAGACTTCACTGTTGACTCTCGCCTGAATACTGGGAAATTCTCCAGCACAGCTGCTGTCCTGTGAGTTTAAACTGATAAATACTTTACTTTCAGACACTCTGTTAATGATTTATAGTGATGATTTGATATGGGAAAAGGATTGATGTGATATTTAGAACTTTTAGAAAGAGCTTGTTTTCTTTTATTTCTTTGCAGCGCAGTGTGTGTGCATGTTTTGTGTGAAGAGTTTTGGCCCTAATCTGTCTTTTGACTGTGTGTATAAAGTGGGCCGGTGTACTGGCTGTTTCATGGACGGGGGTTTAATGGGGAGTTAGTCATACTAAAGTATTCATAAAGCAGTAGTTGAAAAGAGTTGTACTTCCTAGAATGACGGAACTCATGGGGGAAGATAAAGAGTCTGTTAATCTTGTTCATTTCCCTATTGATTAATGATTGGAAATCTTGTATAATATGGTGGCATTTCTAATGTTCTGAAGTATGTGTGCTAATTTAAAAGGGACTATTAAATAGGATTATACGTATGCAACTTGCAAACATGAGAGACAGGTAAGTTATATACTTTTATTTGATATACTATCTTGGCTTGATATATGATTGCTAAATAGTTTGTTTTCAAAGAAAAGAAAGTCACATTAATAATGTTTCATTCGTACATTTATCAAATTTTTAATTTTCCAAATTAACAGTGGAGAAAGAATACTCCTGGCAGAAATGAGCTACAGTCTTTAATACCATGGAAGTTATAAACCAGAACCCTTATCAAGAATGATAAAGTTGCTTAAATTCCAGACAAGACTTTTTTTAATCAAGTAGACCTATGAAGTAGTTTTTCACTGTCGGGATAATTCAGAAAATTTGGTTATTAAAATAGATAATTAATGGAAGGGGATGGGGAGCAGATATACATGTAGGCAAAAAAGTTGGAGGAATATGCTATTTAAGTTCAAACAGTCAAAATATGGCAAAACTACTGTAGTAAATCTGCTCTCAGTGAGATTTTGCTATTTACATGTAAAGTATGCACTATGAACATTTTTTTTGTATACTTCAATCATAACTGTTTTTTAAATACTTTAGTTGGATGTATACTTTTCACACTAGCGTCTTTAATAACCTGTTGGCCTATATTGTGATTGGGGGGGGGGGGGTAAGGGTAACTGAAATATTGCATGATCATTTCTTAGTCTTTCATTTTCACAATCCTAATTAAAACCAACTTACATAATTTTCAGGATGGTATTCCCCATAAACAGAGGTTGTGTCCGTGAATGGAAAGAAAACAAACGGTTAACGGGAGAGAGAGAGAGAGAGAGACAGAGACACCCTTGTATCAAGAATTGCTTTCACTTTCTAACCCACATGATGATCATTTACTAAGAACCTATGTCTTGTCATTGTGAGAACCTCAATTCTAAGAACAATTATACTCGCTAACCACATGATAGTGATTTATAAGACATGGAAAGTAAAAGTCATATCGAATTGCAGTAAATTTGTGAGTGTGATATTGCATTTGAAGAAAGCATCTGTCTCAGACATTCTTCCTAACCATACTTTTGATATTATTGCTTATAATTAATCAAATATGACCTTCTATTTTCACTAGTATAGATATGAGTTAATCCTGTCACTGAAAATCTATGGGCTGTAAATAAAGTAGAGCTTCAGTCTACAGGGGGGGGGGGGGGCTGGCAAAAACACCAAATGTTATTCTAGGGATGATAATGACTATTGTATTTATGATTTTTTTTTTGAATTGTACATTACGATATTGCGCTTGGTACTGATAATTATATTTGTTACCCAAGAACTATTGATCTATTGTAATCTGGTATTGAAGTGTGGGAAAAGGCTAATTACCAAGATATTTAGAATTTATTTCGATGAATGTGTGAAATTGCAACATTGGCATAGAAATACAGTTGAATGCTAAATGATACAAGAATAAGCCACCCACCCCCCCCCCAAAAAAAAAAAAAATTGCTTACAAGTATATTCTAACTGACTATAGATAACCCTGACACCTTTTTGATTTTAATCAAATTTCATTTTTGATCAATCCAAATTAATATTAAAGATTTTAATAGATAAATGAATGATAAAAATGCAAATGAAAAAAATAATCTGTCGAACAAGGTTTTAGTAGAAATATCAATTTTGATAGCAAGTGGTGATTTTGCTCCAAGATTAGTTGATGTTAATAATCTTGCTTTGTACAGAAATGCAACCATCGTAATATTCAGTTGCAAAATACAAAAGTAAGAAATGAATGGTTTATGACTTCAGTGAATTTTGAAGCAATATATGTAGTTATGGCGGATGCCATGAAAGAAACTGACATTCTTGACATTTTGACCCAAGAAAATTAAAATTCAAGACAGCAAGACGTAGTTGGAATAGGCTAAAGATAGAGATGTAGAAGGCATTAATATAGGTAAAGCAACATAATACATAAGAATTTAAACATTTTCAGTTTGCAAGGGTTGCAATAACCAACATCACTTAAATGTTACTGGAATAGAAATATTGCCTCCATTTTTTAATGTGGTAATGGATAAGCACGCATCATTTACAAATGTCAAGGCCGTTGGTTGTCTTTCCTGATAGAACAAAAATGTACATACAGATAAATTATACATATTGTACCCACCCCCAACCGCTTTCTTTCCAGATGAATCGGATGAAATGAATTATAAAAAAATTTCTTCTAAGTGAGAAGATTGGGACTGTGTGGAGAGTGGATAGGACCGCCCTCTGCAGAATAGTGGCATCTCTTTTTATTCACGGACAGGTTTCATGTGCGTCATGTGAATTTACATAATTCATTGTCTACGTGAATACTGTCTTGCTCCAGTGAGTGGCTGGGGGACCACGAGCAAATGGCATGCTCTGTTTCTCATTAAACAGCAGAGCAAATTCTCATTATTGAGGAAAACTAAATATATATCTGCTATCTCTACCCCTTACCCTCTCCTCATGACAATATAATTTTATATGCTAGAAAAGTCCTCTTCAGTTTAAATGCTTGTTTTCTTAACCATCCTTAAATGAGAAATAGAGAGAAAAAAAATGGGAAAGTTATGATACAAACATGAAGAGAAAGAGAGAGAGAGAGGGGAGAAGGATCCAACATGGAGCTGGGATGAAAGAGAGAGGGAGAGAGGAAGAGACTGAAGAGGAGACGAGGGAGAGAGATTGACGTCAGACTCTCTGAAGTCAAATCTTTTGTGGATGTGTGAGGAAAATATTAAAAGCACATGCATGTCGAGCATCTAGACTTGTGCTTCTTTCTCTGATGACTGTACCAGCTGTATTATTATTATTCAGAGCATGTATGAATAATGTGTATGGTACATGTACATATGAAATGAAATTTATACTTTGTTAGCTCTGGGTACAGCCAGGCAGGTAAACAGTTTTATTCTGTGTCATCTTAACCATTGTTACGACGATGAATCTCAACATTACGCTTATGCATTGCTTATATATCGATAATTAGTTCTGAATTGTGTACGATACAAGGGCATACACAACAAGCGAGGATGTTAATTTGCTCTTCCTATGCATGCGGTGGATGCCATGTAAGTCCCATTTTGTCTCATGGGGGAATATCATAATTGAGCTGTGTTTATTCATGTATTCCTTTCAAAATGGAGACAGAGGGTGACATTAACGCGGATAGATCAGTCTGAGCTAAACACGACGCAGAAAAATTGTTTTCCAGGAAAAAGAAGCCGCTTGCCATTCCCAATGACGACAATGGTGGCATTTGCGTCTTTGTTGCGCCGTGCCTAAGAGACGGTGCGGGATATGAATCAGAGGCATCTGATTAGCGCTGAATATCAGTTTACCTCCTATTCTAGCTACTGATCAAAGGAATACTCAAAATATGTTCTTCATTTTTAGAGGCATACCAGCAGTCATTGAACAGGGTATACTTTCCTTCCCACTATTTTTAACCACCCCTCCCGCTCTTAATTGTCCAACTCTAAATTTGTAACAAGACCTTTTTTCTGGATGCTAGGTTTCCAGTTTTTGTTTAGGGGATGTACTCTTGTTTCATCTTTTTACCCTTCTCTATACCCCCATTCAGGATAACAACCCCCCCCCCCCTTGACCCTTTTCATGCTTTAACCCCCTCCCCCCGACCCTTTTCATCTTTTTTTTTACTTCCACCTATCTCCTATGATGACTTGACAATTATGATGACTACTACTCCAAAATATTTTCATGAGAAATTAATGATAATCATATTTGTTTCTTGCACTATTCATGAATGCAACTGGAACTTTGAGAAGAGTCACATGATCAAGATAGTGCTGGATAATTTCCTGTATTTCATTAGCTTATATTTCTTTCCTTCTCTTTAATAGTCACATGAATACTTCATTTGGATCTCAAGAAAGCATTCTAAATATCAAAGTGACAAAAATTGCTAGCAGTATCATTTCTTGAAACAGAAACATTGGTGTGTACTATACACCTACTATAGTTTAAGATCTAAAAAAAAATCAAGTTAGTTAGTAAAAGTAAGATAAGAATATAAGCTCTAAAAATCTCACATAGGCCTTAATGTTTTTTTTTCAATCTCTTTAAATTAACTAATAAAACTTTCTTAGAGCTTCATAAACCACTTTCATCATCTACATGTACTTTAAGTCCTTTTAAGTTCATTATGATACATATTTCTATGATAACTCTTGTTTAGCACTGTACATCAGCATTGGGCTGTTGATTGATACCTTGTATCTCAAACTTACAAAAAATCAGGAAAGCTCAGCCCAAAACATATTTACATGTATTTTATAGCCAGTGTTCTAGCTCAACCCATATTAGTGGTGGTCGCTATTTCATGGCATTACAAAGTTTTTCATGCTGAGAGAGTGGTATTAAAGCCAAAGGTGAAGGAAGAAACATCAATGTAATAAAAATCTTACATTAGCAAATCTTTGAAAATAAACAATTATTTATCAAATATAAGGATATTTGATGTAAGTTATGCAAATAAAACAAGATTAAAGATGGAAATGAATGCAAGAGCAATCCCCCTTTTCAAAGAGTTAAGTTTTGAGACGCTTCATTTGAAATTAGTGGACCCTGTCATCCACTGCAGCTATAACTGTTTATGGCAATGGTGATAATGTGGTATGGTCTGAAAACAGTCTCCTTTGTTGTAGAGAACCATTTATAGGTAAAAGAAGGGATGACAAAACATTTTCTCCTGCGACAATTGCTCTGTGCTTATTTCGTTCAAGATGTAGGGTTAGGGTTGCTATAGGGTCTTTAATAGGGAAGGGTACAGTGTTAGACCCAGGGTTGAAATTAGTTATTTGATTACTATGTGGAATTTATAGCGGAAGAATTGTCTCCGGTGCAAATGTCATAGAACCAAAAGAAACTGCCACTCATGGTATAACTCTAGAAAAAAAAAATTCAAGATGACCTCAAAATTATATTGTTTGGGTTTAATTGATGTGTAGAGTCCTCATTGGATATGTTTCATTAGCCTGACATTTCAAGGAATTGATCCTAACTCTGCTGGATGTACACGTAGGGGTGGCAAGTTTCTTGCTGAAGGATCGTCATAACCCATTGCTCAATCTCAAACCATCCAAGTGTGTATTGTATCTTTTATCTTTATTAGAGTCATAATTGATTCAATAATGTTTGAATAGCAGATATCCAAGTAATGATGTTATCTAGTTGGATGTCATATGCAATTGAAAATGCTAAGTCACATGGTATCACATTTGTGCTATATGTTTGCTTGTGAACTTGGTAGCTTAAGGGGTTAAAGAGCGTGATAAGTACTCTACCTTTGTACTTTGGTACCCCTTATGCCTTGAATTGAACAACAATTACGCTTTCCTGCACCCCACTGAACTGATTTAAAGCCATGGCTTATTCCTCTGAGGAAGGAAGGAAGAGGCTCAAAGTTCACAAATCAATGTCTTTGTTTGTTAATGCAAATAATAGTGTAAAGCGTAAAAATTTAATTTACCAAAGAATATTTGATGGTTGATACTACAGCTACCCTTTTTGAGCATTGCTTTTCATACACAGCTGAATTCCAAATATTTATACTTCAATACATGTACATGAGTGTACACCTAATAAAACCTTCTTCTTGCTACTTAAGGTACTGTATTAACCATAGAAGGCTGCAACTTGTCAGTCTTGTTGAATTGTACATGTAGAATTGCAGGCTAAGTAGTCTAAGAATTGGTCAGCATAGCTGTCAACATTCTTCAGGACCCTGTATACTAAATTGTATCTTCTCTTGTGCTTTAAAACTCTCTGCAGCTTTTGGTCTGTTAGCTACCTTGGCTACATTTCCCTGAGCTGTTGGTCTCTTGGGCTACCTTCCCTGATCTGTTGGTTCCTTGGACTACCTTCCAGTGAGTTGTTGGTCTCTTGGACTACCTTCCAATGAGTAGGTAGTCCCTTCGACTACCTTCCAATGAGTACTTAGTCTCTTGGACTACCTTCCAGTGAGTACTTAGTCTCTTGGACTACCTTCCAATGAGTTAGTCTCTTGGACTACCTTCCAATGAGTACTTAGTCTCTTGGACTACCTTCCAGTGAGTACATGTACTTAGTCTCTTGGACAACTTCCAATGAGAAGGTAGTCTCTTGGACTGCCTTCCAGTGAGTACTTACTCTCTTGGACAACTTCCAGTGAGAAAGTAGTCTCTTGGACTACCTTCCAATGAGAAGGTAGTCTCTTCGACTACCTTCCAATGAGAAGGTAGTCTCTTGGACAACTTCCAATGAGAAGGTAGTCTCTTGGACTACCTTCCAATGAGAAGGTAGTCTCTTGGACAACTTCCAATGAGAAGGTAGTCTCTTGGACAACTTCCAATGAGAAGGTAGTCTCTTGGACAACTTCCAATAAGTAGGTAGTCTCTTGGACAACTTCCAATGAGTAGGTAGTCTCTTGAACTACCTTCCAGTGAGTACTTGGTCTCTTGGACTACCTTCCAATGAGTAGGTAGTCTCTTGGGTACCTTCCAGTGAGTACTTAGAGGCTGTTCTCACTACGTTCCTAAAACTAGTTTACTGGAAACTAGTTTAACGCGTAGTGAGAACGGTCAAAGCGGTCTTGGAAGCGATCTTCCAAACCAGTTTGGAAAACCACCTCGCGATGTAGTTTTTAAGATCGCTTTGCCTCGTTAAACTGGTTTTGGCGTAAGTGAGGACACAACCGTTCTTCGGGAAGCGATCTTCGCACATTTTGAGCTCGCTACTCCACACAACAGGTGTAGAATGCCTATGGTGCGGTTTCAAATTTCGCGCGGTTTCAAATTTCGCGCGAAACGTTTCACCCCACTAAGAGCGTCTCCATAGCAACAAGAGCGCGCTTTACGTGAAGTGATTTTGAAAACCACTTTCATGTGATCAAGTGAGAACGCTAGCAATGCAATCTTCCAAAGTGGTTTCCTGAATCGGTTTCCAGTAAACTAGTTTTAGAAAGCGTAATGAGAACGGCCTCTTAGTCTCTTGGACTACCTTCCAGTGAGTACATAGTCTCATGGACATTTCCACCTTCCAGTGAGTACTTAGTCTCTTCGACTACCTTCCAGTGAGTAGTAGTTAGTCTCTTGGACTACTTTCCAATGAGTAGTAAAACTCTTGGACTCCTTTCCCCTGAGCTGTTAATCTCTTGACTCCCTTCCCTTGAGCTGTCGGTTTCTTGGATCACTCATGCAGTTGAAAGTTTCATGTACCTCATTTGCTTTGCTCTCCTGATACATGTATCTTCACCTACCCTTTAAGGCGTCATATTGATGTGTACGTAATGGGTACACCAAGTTCAGATACAAAGTATACACCACTTCCTGCAACCATCATTGGTTTCCCTTCTGTATGAATTGTTGGTCCAAAAATAATTTTGAGGGTGCATCAGGGAAGTGCCACTCTCTCAGGGTCATTTCCGAGAAAACACGATTGAGCAAGAACAAGCTATTTTCATTCATCATGAATTATCGGTTTCTTTTTTTAGTTTAACTATTTGTAATCCTAAAGTTCTTTACCTCTATTGAAACACTACCCTTGATGTGCCTAGATGAGAAATATGAGCCTTTCATATTTTCACTTCCAGGAGATTGCATGATCTATCATAATTTTCCATTATCCATAGTGTTGCCTTGGCTGTCTATCTCTTCAATAATGTAGAATGAATATTGTATGAATGATGATCTTTTCTGTGGTTACAACTACATGTACTTCAATTCTGTTTTGCTTTGTCCTTACTGATTGGTCTACTGTTAGTGTTTGGTGCTACACTAGTGTATGGTAGCACACCTGTAGTAAAGTCTAACTCAGGATCATTTTATTGTATCCTGCAAGTGAAAATCTGACACATAGTGTCCCATATAATCCAATGATTTGCAGACGGGACCCGCTGAACCGTCGGGTTTGAACCACATAATGTAGGTCTTCTATGTGCACCCATGTAATCAAATGTGTTTACCTTAACAGGAGTGATATCCCTACACTCACATCAGGAAAAATATTTGAACTAAGCTAAAGTGAATTCACTTCCAAATTCTCTGATTAATCCACCTTTATTCCATAGTTCTATGGGTGACATTGACCAGAAATGGGTCTGTGCCGATCTCGAAAGCATTGCGTAATAATTCTTGGAACCAATTTAAGAATAGCCAATTGCGACAGTGATCATTACTATTTATCTGTTATACGCCGTTACACATGTGCTGCAAAAACAAGCTTCCCAAATTGACAAAAATAATGAAAATCAATTGATAACTTCAGCAGCAGTGCATGTGACGATGGTAGGCACTTGCGAGGCTAATGTATGTTGATGCGGTATTAGCCGAACCCAAACAAGACCAAAAAATGAATGCAATTTTTTTTAAAGGAAATATCAGCATCTCCAAAATAAATCTGCCATGTACATGTAAGAAACACAGTATCCTGAGTAAATCATACTCAATTTTCTTTTACCTTCTTTCATTTGTGTATTACAATTTTTTTGTTTTCATACTACGCGGGTCTGCGGGTTGGAGAATGAACTTGGCCCGGCATACAGCCTGCCATAAGGGGCATACCGGCGATGAGTTTGGGTTACAGCACTACAAGATAGTGTGCAGTAGGGCCTGGTATGGTCTACTTCATTGCTGCACTTTTAGAAATAAAAGTGTCACCATTGACTTGTTTGATTGTTTAGTCTCAACTTGGCCAAACAGTTGCCATATTCTTGAAGAATGATCCACTCATGCCCATCTTGCTCTTTGGATGTTTGTAAAATGCACATGTGATAAGCTACTAGTCACAAGAAGAGACCTGGAAGTTCAATGATGATACTGGTAATGAACTTATAGCAAAGGGAGTCAAACATCCCTTGATATGTCACACTTCACTGAAGATGAAAGAATCAAGCATTACCCTTCTCTGGCTTAAAAAATTCTGTTTTGGATATATTTTAGATTGAATGAGAGCAGCTGTGAGGTGTTTTTTACAATTAATTATTTTGAGCTCTTGTTAGGTTAATGCTCCAGCCTCTTATATAATTTTGTAATTTGATTAATTTGGGTTTGATGTACCTGTGAAGAAACCCATCAACAAATTGATATTTTTTAGTCAGTGTCAATATTGTTTGAAAACACAAGGTCAATATGCAAGTGGTCTTAGTGATATTTACAATTTTTGCTGTAGAAACAAGGGATGTTGATTATTCTATTCATTTTCAATCCATATGGTAAATATTCATTCATACAGAATAGCATTCAGAATAATATCCTTCTAACTTGCCTTCATTGCTATAGACCAAAATACCCTCATTTTAAATTGCATTGTTTGTATTTCATGTGCAATTTTCATTTGACTAAAAATGCAGTGTCTGGCTGAGGTTTTCGTTGTATTTTGAATAATTTTCACCTGCATTTTATTTACCAAAATACGTTTTGAATCGCATCACTCAAATCATTTAAAAAATGAAAATTATTATGGCAGTTGTCGTGCATTTAATATTACACTAGCTTTTTTACAATGCTTCAAGTTTAGAATTTGAGATCACTTCTTGTTTGCATGGTCTATTCTGTGGAAATTGGAAGTAATGTTTAGAACAAATTTTCCTCATTTTGCGAATATGTGCTTATATATATACACATAAAATGCTGACCAGTGCATTTTGGGGGAATGGATACGCTGCTCTCTTCTGTTGAACCCATTTTATGAAAGGGACAACAACCTCATGATATTTAAATTAAGAAAGAATGTGATATCGAAACAACAAAAAACAGAGAATTCCGGCTGTCAGAACCTGCTGAGAAAATAGGAAATGCGTGGTACCCAAGGTGCAGTATGTTCTGTCGTCAACCAATCAACATTGAGCTGGTTTACAGAGGAATCATTTCTATCTACCAATTATTTTGGTTTTGTTTTTGTTCTGATGTACAGTTCGTATTTTTTGTCGCCATTGCAACCCAGTTTAGTTTCCAAGAGAAGAATTGAGAGTGGGATTTATGAGTAAACTCAAAACCCAGATAGACCTTGCAATCATATCTGTTGCAAAGCTTGTGAGGCCTGGCCCTGTCGATATATTCATTCCAAATAAAACCACAGGTTTTGATTGTTTAATTTAGTATTATATCAGCTACTCCTACTCACAAGATAATCTCACAGATGTTTTAACCTATTTCCCTAGACTTTCTTTGTTTAAAGTAGGCCAAAAGTTTTGCTTTTATTGATACGATATGTACAGTATTTTCATCAATATTCATCTATTCTTTTTCTCCTTTTTTATGGGGAGTGAGGTATGAAGCGATCAGGGAACTAGGTTCAAGTCTCTTGATACTTGTACAATAAAAAATCTTTAATAATACATGTAGTAATAAGGTGCTTACTACTGGTGTTTCAAGGCACATTTTGTCCTATTTATGGTATATATTTGGAATGAAACAAAAAAGAAACAAATGTTGCATGGGAAAATGATACAGCTAATGCAACTATACTAATAATCAAAAACCAAAGCTGATGTGCATCTCCAATAGACCGACCCACAACTGTGAATCATCTATAAAACAGATAGGTTTTGAGTAGGGTTTTGAACTGATTCACAGACTTGGCGTTATCTTTACACAACATTGCTGTGCAGACTCAAAGATATATGGAAGATAATTCTATTGACAAACAATTAAATTCAACTCAATATGTAAAAACTACATGTATTGTAAATTGTTATAAACGATAATTTGTCGATTTTACAAAAAGAATAAGCATATCGCATCAAATGTGAAAAGAATCTAAATGTATTTTTGGAAAAAAAATGTTATAAAAGAAAGTGAAAAGAAATAATATCAGGTAATAATACAAGGTACCTTGAACATACCTTGAAGCGCCACACTTCCATCTTCATGTAGATAGATATTAGTGTGGCAGCACGGTTCGGTTGATTGTGAGTCATTTTAGCTGTAATAGAAACTGATCATATGCTGCTTTTTTTCTTTAATTATTGTACATAATTTTAATTGGGGAGGCGTTATATTTGAAAAGAGTACACTATACATACAACACTTTACTTTTTTTTCTTTGGTTTCTGAAATTGATTCTGAAAGTTGGCAGGCAACGTTCCAAGTATTTTAGAGGGAAGTAAATTTCACAGTAATTGACAATACAAGAGTAAACATACTCTTTATGACAAAGAAATTTATCCTGTTTGGTGAGATTTATATGAGAATTTCAGTGTTCTCAATCATGCTAAAGATGGAAAACTACATCCGAAAAACTGAGCACTACACTGTCAGTGTGTATTCAACTTACTTTTTTTCAGAACTATAGTATACTAATTAGGACTGGAAAATATGGCCTACAATACACCTACACCAGTCCTTTATATAATGCAGGTCCATTGCATGTGGGGCCTTCTGGCTAAATGCGCATTAATGACAGATATAATGCATGCGTTTAATAGGGATTTTGCCTTTTGCTTTTAATGATTCTTTCTTCATTTTCATAGATTTAACTTAGGAAAAAAAATCACTTTTATTCTTATTTACAAGACAAGTCAAATAACTATTCTTATTCGTGCAATAATACAACATTTCGTATTAGGTGAAAGAAAGAAAAACTGTACGCCTCGTTGAAGGGATCATCTTTCTTTCACCTCATGGGAAACCTTGTACCATCACACTTTGCTATTTGCTATTTGTATGCAGTAGCATCTCATTCAAGCAGACGACCCATCATGCATCAGCTATGGAGCAACTTCACAAACGATAATGCATTTCGTTCACGATAAATGTAGTTATGCATTGTTGGTTTAGAAGTTTGTGACACTAAAAATGATGTTCTTCAGGTTAATACCAGCATATTTCATTCCCAGGAAATAATAGATGAAAATAAAACTATAAAAATTCCTTTTAGTCCTCACCAATCATATCCTCTTTCTGATAAAAGATGCTTTTATTATATTCTAAAGAAAGTTTTAATGGTTGTCATTTGATATGCTTTTTATGGACAAAACCAGAGGCCACGTTCTGGGTATTCTTCATTTTCCATAGAAAGTTTAATCAGCTTTATTAGTTCCATGGTTTTTATTTCTCAGGAATTGGGAATGGTGTCTTCTTAAAACAAGTTGCGGTTTCATCTGAGAAGTTATGTGGTCAATAGGGATGCTCTTCAGCTTCTTGAATAGTGGAATGAATATTACATTTCTAGATTTATGTCCTTACATTATTACTATTTCAAGTAGTTTTGGATGAGGCCTGATATTTCCAATTGAGGGTTATTATCAGGATATCATTCCTTCATTACTCATATTTGAGGAGCGTAATGTTTATATGATTTTGTTTCATTTTTGTTTTACATCTGTTCTTCCAGATGGGGAGGGGATTTGTTAAATCCCACAATACAGCCAAGGACTTACAGTGTTTTAAAAAATATTATAATAACTGCTTCTTAGGCCTGCGACATATAATTCTTTTCAAGTAACTGTTGACATTGATTTAGAGTAATGATGTTTCAACTTACATGTACTCTTTTTGTACCCATGTTTATATATTTTGTAGGGCCTCCAAGGACAACAGTATACCAATTACTGATGGAGCCACCCTAGTAAAAGAAGACTTGAAATAAATAAACAAATGAATTAATGAATGTACATTTTGTCAGAAATTTACAATATTGTCCCTAATATATTGGCCTGCTGCCCCCCCCCCCCCTTTCCTTCTGAAGACTTGTTTATAGATCTATACCCAATTTCTAGGATGCAATGACAAATTTGGTCTTAGGCTTCATTTCTATTTTAATTGACAGAACCTTAAAAATTGTCATTACCACATATATGTACTTATATGAAAGAGGGTTCGGCATTTTCATACTAGATTCCAATTTTTAATTTCATAAAACCACTTGGCATTCAATAAGTTATAATTTCTTGCTTAGAATATACCGCACAATCATTTCAGGCTCTCAATATTCAAAGCTTTGAAATACCACATACTAGATTACATTTTTTTTTAAGGTTACGAAGTTACTACTACTCTAGGGGAGCTTTTCATGAAAGCAGTAGTTTGTGATTTTTGCTGAAAACTGTTATAAACTACTGCTAATGCTTGCATCTGATGGGCTAAGAGCCTATTACCCAGTTAAATTCACTGACTTAACTTTTGATGAAACTTTCCCTGGGTCGCAATCTGCATTGATTGAATCTCTCACAAGAGTTGAAGTGAACTGTGTCTGTGGGTCTGAAAATAATGAGAAGGACCTGGATGGACTAGTTTGAATTGACACGGTACCAGCAGAAAATTTATATGAAGGAAAAACCTCAAGTACCATCGATATCATACCTCTTCTCTATATTCACAGATCATGTTCACATATAGTACATGTATAATACAATGTATTTATTTTTTTGCTGATTTGATAGTCCTAGTATCATCTGCACTGTTTAAAAGTAATGTAGTCTGCAAGTAAAGGTGGATTATGGTGTATCTGTTATTGAAAGGCAGTCATTATAAGGAGAAAGTGACACTTAAGTAGGATTTTCCCCAAGATATACATGTTGGATATTTTAAACAAGTGCGAACCTGGGGCTTACTGTAGCTTCATCCAATATTTAATATAGGATTCAAATTTCATTCATGACATTGATGAGGCATGAATTACATGTTAAGAGGGTATAAGGAGTGTAACACTTCACACGCAATAGCAACACCTGAAGAAGTTTTCTGCTCTGATACAACTTTTTTTTAAAGGTCAAGTTTACCTCAGAAAAATGTTGATTTGAATCATTAGAGAAAAATCAGACAAGAACAATGCTGAAAATTTCATCAAGATCGGATGTAAGATAAGAAAGTTATGACATTTCAAAGTTTCGCTTATTTTCAACAAAATAGTTATATGAACGAGCCAATTACATCCAAATGAGAGAGTCGATGATGTCACTCACTATTTCTTTTGTTTTTTATTGTTTGAATTATACAATATTTCAATTTTTACGAATTTGACGATTAGGACCTTGCCTGAAGCACAAAATGTTAAAATAATGGAATTCCACTTGTTCAGGGAGGAATGAAACTTCATTTCACATGACAATGACGAGGAAATAAAAATATTTCATATAATAAAATACAAAAGAAATAGTGAGTGATGTCATCAACTCTCTCATTTGGATGTAACTGGCTCGTTCATATAACTATTTTGTTGAAAATAAGCGAAACTTTAAAATGCCATAACTTTCTTATTTTACATCCGATTTTGATGAAATTTTCAGTGTTATGCTTGTTGAATTTTTCTCTTTTTATTCAAATCAAGTTTTTGTTGGGGTGCACTTGTCCTTTAATGACAGTAGTCAGTGAGAAGGGGAGGATAGAAAAATAATCTTTATCATGATTGCATCGCACAAATGATCACACATGTGTACTAAATGATAGTGATAATGAGGGCGAGTAGCTTTTTTTCATTGAGTGCCCTGTTGAAATATTATTAATAGATAAATGAATAAAGACTATTAGATTGAATGAACAATAAACGGATAAGTGAATAAATAAATAAAGGTGGTGATGATGATGATGATGATATTATTGATGATGATTATGATGATGGTGATGATGATGATGGTAACAGGCCAGCAATGGTAAGGATATGAATATGAAATCTGTACGGTAAAAGCTGTTTTATAGTTTTATTCTCTTTTGTTTTCCATATCTACAGTATTTGAATTTTCCAAATCGATAACTTCAGTTTAGGAGAGCATATTTTCAATATGAATTTGTCTTCTGTCAGATCTGACAACTTTCTGTGATGTTTATTTGCTGAGAAGCACATGCGTCTAACTAAAGCAGACTTTGACACTGTTCTCACTACCTTCCTAAAACTAGTTTACCATGTAATGAGAACGGTCGAAGCGATCTTGGAAGCGATCTTCCAAACCAGTTCAGAAAACCACCTCATGATGTAGTATTCAAGATTGCTTTGCCTTATTAAACTGATTTTAGCGTTAAATGAGGACACAACTGTTCTTTGGAAAGTGATCTTCGCACAATTTGAGCGCGCTACTCCACAGGACAGGTTAGAATGCCTACGTTGCAATTTCGAATTTCACGCAAAAATGTCACCCCACTGAAAGCGTTTCCATAGCAACAAGATCACTTTACGTGACATAATTTTGAAAACCTTTTTCGTGTGATCAAATGGGATCGCTAGCAGAGCAATCTTCCAAACTGGTTCCCAGTAAACTAGTTTTAGAAATGTATTGAGAATGCTGTCTATGTCTCTATAAACATCTGACAATGTTTCAATGCTTCTCTAGAATACATGTGAAATATACAAGCCTTCATACATATACTGTCATATCAAACAGACTTGTGGAATTCCTCAAGTCTGAAATTCTGAATGCAGGCCGGGTCAAAATAGTAAATTTCTGCTCTTGTGTGTCAGTAATATCATGAACCTGTTACTGAAGAAATCACTTGAGAGATAAAAATGAAAAGATAAAGGATTTAATGAGGATGTTTTTCACTCTACTGCGGGTAATATAGTCTGTATTCCAGGAAACCTGTAGTGAGAGAAGAAGCCACAAGTCCAGCAAATTGTGAGTCAATATCTTTTTAAAGGGCTACCTCCTGGGCATTGAGGTTTCTCTCTCTTATTTCCTGGTACCTCTTCTACTGGCGAGGAATCATATTTAGTGCAAAAATCAACAGCTTATCCCAAACCAACTATCCAAACTAGTAGAGTTCAGCATTATTCGTGTAGACTCTACTCCTAAAGATTCTTTTGACCTGTTCAGTTTTTTTTATATTGTATATGTTTGTATTGGTTCTTTGGGTATTTTGTTTTCACAGTAGGGGGGCACATGAAAAACAGAATGCAATCTCTTTCCAGTGCTCCTGATATCCTGTTCAAGAGTAGTGTTATCACTCCATCTCACTTTTTTTCATAATAATGATAATGATATATGAAATTTTTATAGCAATATCCAGCTATTATTTACCAGGAAACTTGTAGTATGCTGCTGACTAGAGCTCTTTGTTATTCATCCTATTGAGTAAAAGCTTTCACTTTCCATTTTCATTCCTTCTGCAAAAACATGTTGATCTTAAATGATTAGGACTTAGGAGCAAATAAAAAGGGAATATTCTGCAACTTATAGATCTACAATCAATAGATATTGTATGAATGGTGTCCCTCTGTATCAACATTCATACTTGACCAATACTCTTGGTTTTATGTGGACAGTCACCAGAGTCCAGTAGGCCTACCAATTAACAAGGTTGGACTGGCCTTTCGAATTTCAGGGCCTCTAATTCTATATCGTTAAAGGTCAAGTCCACCTCAGAAAATTTTTGATTTGAATCAATAGAGAAAAATCAGACAAGCACAACGCTGAAAATTTCATCAAAATCGGTTGAAAAATAAGAAAGTTATGACATTTCAAAGTTTCGCTTATTTTTAACAAAATAGTTATATGAACGAGCCAGTTACATCCAAATGAGAGAGTCTATGATCTCACTATTTCTTTTGTTTTTTATTGTTTGAATTATAAAATATTTTCTATTTTTACGAATTTGATGATTAGGACCTCCTTGCCCGAAGCACAAAATGTTAAAATAATGGAATTTCGCGTGTTCAGGGAGGAATGAAACTTCATTTCATACGACAATGACGAGAAAATCAAAATATTTCATATGATAAAATACAAAAGAAATAGTGAGTGAGTGATGTCATCAGTTCCCTCAATTGCATACCGACCGAGATGTGCATTATAAGTGTTTTGTGAAATGAAGCGAAACTTTAAGATGTCATAACTTTCTTATTTTACATCCGATTTTGATGAAATTTTCAGTGTTCTGCTTGTTGGATTTTTCTCTTTTTATTCAAATCAAGTTTTTGTTGGGGTAGACTTGTCCTTTAAGTTATCAACCTTGGGATATCTAGAAATAGTGAAAAACTTTAGGAAACTGCATCCAATGATTTCATTGCATGTTCAGAGACCCCGTTCTCATTATGCTTTCTAAAACTAAAGCTTATTGGAAACCAGTTTGGAAGATCGCTTTGCCAGTGTTCCCATTTGACCACACAAAAAAGGATTTCAAAATCACTTATGAAGCGATCTTGTTGCTGTGGGAACGCTCTCAGTGGGGTGACACATTTTGTGAGGAATATGAAACCGCATCGTAGGCATTTTACACACAGTGTGCACAGAAGATTATTCCTGAAGAACGGTTGTGTCCTCACCCTAAAACCAGTTTAACAAGGCAAAGCGATCTTGAAAACTACATTGCGAGGTGGTTTTGTGAACCGGTTTGGAAGATTGCTTCCAAGATTGCATTGACCGTTCTCGTTACACTAGTTTCCAGTTCAGGAAGGTAGTGAGAACAGTGTCTGAGGAAGCCTAATCAAGTATCTTCCTTTTTTGTCAGAAGTATTAAAAAGTTATTTCGTTTTGACTTTTGAGTATTCTGAAGATTGCATAACTATTTTGAAACACTCCCTTTAAATCTGTACAAAGGGTAAATCCTATAGCCACAAATTTCTGGGAAAGGCTTTGCTTTCTGGATGTCATGTGTTCATGTTTTCAAGGGAAAGGGCCATCAGACATTGCCCGCAGTCATTGTTTCTTGTTACCCTTGGCAACCACAGCTCTGCCATGGAGAAGGAGAGGAAATTGACTGCTCTCATAGCTTGTAGTATAGAAGAGAATGTATGTGACCAACCAAAACCATGAATCCTGTTAGAGATGAATACTAACCATAAAACCTTCTTTCCATGAAGGTTTTGATAATTTTTATGCAAAGCACAATGCATAGGTTGCTCAAATGGACCACGTTAGGAACTCACTTGGTCTTGGTGAAGCTGTTTACATGTTCTTTTGTAAACCACATCCACTCAGTAATAATTTCCTGTTGAGCATGGTTAATCGTGGGCTATTGTATCCTGAATGAGTATATTTTGGAAATATTGAAAACAGTTTAAGAAAGAAGATACAAACAGCTTCATCAAACTTTGGTATAACAGAAAAATACATGTATCGGCTTCAGACTTCAATATTTCTTCTGATTTGATAACCCATAATTTTGTTTTTGGAAATTTGTTACAAAGTTACCAATATTCAGACTTCTTATACACAGCTGAAAAGTCACACGCTACATGTAGGTTCAGTATGTTGCTTCTTACATTAAAATTTAATGATGAATAAACCAAACTCACTGGTCTATTTCTTTTAACTCTTTGTGCGCGGGGCCATGAACCACTATGTGCGGAATCACTCTCAGGGAGGGATCAGGAGCAGTAAATAAAATGGACTTGCTCAATTCAACTCGCTATAACTTTTCATTGTGAGGGGAAATATTTCACAGCAAAGTTGTAGAGAATTTCACCAGCTTTCTGACTATATCATATTTTTTTGAAAAATAATGATTAAAAATTTGGTAAATGATGCCTAATTTCACACATGTTACTATTATGGTGAAGATCGACAATACAATGGATTGTTTGTCTGAGAGCGAAATGCAAAAGTTTTCATGGTGCCGACCGAGTGTGCATTGGTTTGAAGTATGCGTGGAAATTAGAGTTACATTTTTAAATATTTTTATAGGGCATTACCTTTCATATTAATGACTCATTCATGGGGAAGGGGTAATGGGCAATCTTTAATGTGAGCCTGCACATGAAGGTCCCCTTTATTGAAAAAAAATACACCATTCTGATATGTAATGTTTTTTTATTTTTTTTTATTTTGGGATATTTTGTGTTACAGTAAATAGGGGAAAGTAGTTATGTCACAATAAGAGACATTTCAGTGATATTTTCAAGACAATATTATCCATACTTGCAGTATGATCTGTGATGAATAAAGACAAGTGATACATTGGAATACACTATGGATAGAGTTGCAAGTGACAAGTGGGTCCGCAAACAATCATTTTTTCCTCCCTATGGTACGTGGACTCCATTTAAGATCTGTGCAATTTCTCTGCAGATTAAGAATAGCAATATGTTTTGGAACTTTCCTCTTTTCTTCTGATACAGATTACCCACCGATTCCAGGGGAAATCAGGATAAAATGGCGGAGACAATACAGGACTCTTCTGCTGTCTGAAAACAAACTTGTCTTGGGCCAGAGGATATATCTCAGGTAAATATGTACATCAAGTCAGCATAAGATAGGTCATGTGAAAGTAGGTTTTCAAAAGGTCAGATTACCTATCTTTAATACATGTACCATTGTACGATTGGTTAAACCTAGGAAATATAAGAATCAGCGTAGAAAAGGTGATTGCTGCACACTTTTACAAAATCCCACATGGCCAATGTTTGCAAGGATAATACCATCACTCTTCATTGAGATACCAGTTTTATGTTTTGTTTTTTTTAATTATGTGTTTTATTGGTATTCAAAATTACGTATAATACAATATTTACAGGTAATTAGAAATGATTTGAAACAGTTCAAAAGCAGTAAAATCACAAAACAAAGATAAAATAAAAAAATAAATGGAAAAAAATCAAAAGGGTGACATAAATCAAAATAAAACATTGGACGATACAGGTTACTCTATAGGGAATACACATCGAGATGAATTTACATGTGTTATCATTTGTAGCATATTACTCTGTGCATTGTACAAGTCTCAATTTAAGATACTAAAACAAATAGAATGGAAAAGGGGGAACTACCTGTATCTAAAATAAAAATCATATATCAAATCGCCACTTCTTAAAGTGTACAGTGAGTTTGTTTCTTTTCTTGGCTAGGTGATGCTCAATTTCCTTTCGTTTCTTCACAAAACTTTTAATAAATCCACATTTGGTAAGGCCAATTTTGTGTTTTAATGTGTTCATTGTTTATGTCATGCAAAATGCATTTGCTTTCTGACTACAATGGATGAAAT